>NW_017690611.1:0-5699 GCF_001879085.1 Nicotiana attenuata
TCTTTTTCTTTAGTTTTTTTATTTCTAAACAAGTTTCCCAGCTTCTATTTTCTAAGGGCATGGACCTTCCACTATTCTTTTCTTCTCGTTTTTTTTCCATTTGAACTTTCTAAAAGTTTCCCCAGTTTTTACTCTTGGGCATAGACTTTATTGTATTTTTTTGGACTTTTGACTCTAAACCTGATTCTAAAAGAGGGTGGTCAAAGAAAATAACACAGGCTCAAAAGAGGTAACAAAGGGTATAAAGTGTTTGGGTAGCAGAAAAGGGGCCTCCCAGCCTCGAGAATGCCAAGCATAGTATCCTTTTGCGATCACAATATTGATGAACATGCCTATCTTCTTGGTGTGTCGTAGTCGAAAGACACCTTTCATCCATTAACGTCAAACTTCCAACAAACTTCAATTGTTTTTTCTTCAAAAAATGTCTTTTTCTCAGTTATCCAATTCATGATTAAATCAGTTTTCTAAGATCTGGCTGAAAATTCCGCGTGCATGTCATGTCACTAGAACTAGCGGCAAAAGAACTAAGCATGGAATGACACAAAAGGACAAACTGTATTTCATTGAGTAAAGGATGGAAGGGTTTAAAAACAAGACAAACAACCTAAGAACCGAGTTACAACCCTAAAATAACCCGAATAATGAAAATAGCAACATAACAAACGGACAAGACTCACACAGACAGAATGGAGGGATAGAAGGGTTTGACTCAATAAAACAAATAAAATCCGAATCACAACCCTGAAATAACCCAGATAATAGAAAAAACATCAAAACAAGCTACCAAGATTCCTTCCTAGTGAGGAGAGAATGACATTCAAATTGCTAAGGTTGACATTTAGCCACAAATTTGCTCATCAGAATCCCCATGGCCTTCCCCAATTTCAGTCGACAAGTTCCCGAGAGGATTCTCACACTCCATATCACCAGGCATCATCCCCACAAAGCGTGCATCATTATGTGTAGGTAAAGGTTTCTGCGTGATATTCTGGGTGTCATTATCTTGGATCACAATCAGTTTTTCCTAGATCATCCTTTTTATTTCTCTTTTCAAATCTCGACAGCTTTCAACATTGTGCCCTTGAGCATTGGAATGGTATTCACGCCTTTTAAGGGTCAAAGCTTCTTGCACGTGGGTCCACATGATTTGGAGGAATATGTGCAATCATGTCATAATGCTTTAATTTCTCAAACAAGCTTGCATATGACTCTCCTATTGGTGTAAAATTATCTTTCAACTTTTGTTCCCCTCTATACCCCAAGCTTGGATGTGGGTTATAGGGCAATTAAAAATTTTATAGATGATGGTGGAGATTTTACGGTGCTGGTGCTTGCCTTCTGGAGTGTTTTGGCAGCTGGACAACATACTGAGGGGGAGCAAAAGAGTATTGTGGATTCTGATGTGGATAGTAGTGCTCAGGGGAATCATCGAAAACCTGATGAGGCTGCTCATACCTTCGAGATGTTCTCCTAGGACCTCTTCTAGACCCTGATGTCATCATGATTTCTTCATCCTTCTCATTCGTGTCACTAAAATTATCAGATTCAATTTGGACGGCCTGAGCTGCGGCTTTGAGAACTGCTTGACTTATAATTCTGCCCGTCTTAAGGCCATTTTCAACCATTTCCCCCATTTGATTGCTTTCGAGAAGGATTTTCCCACTGCGGACATCATGTTTTGAAAATAATCTAGCTCTTGAGCCTGAAGGAAGATAATGATTAACTCGTGGTCATCCATGGGTGGCTTAATTATAGTTGCTTGCTCTCTCCATTTAATGGCATATTCCCTGAAACTTTCAGTTGGTTTCTTCTTGAAGTTTGAAAGGGAATTGCGGTCTGGGGCAATGTCGATGTTATATTGGAACTGTTTGACAAAGGTCTGGGCCATGTCATCCCAGACATGCCAGTGAGAGGTGTCTTGATCCATAAACCATTCAGAGGCTACCCTTGTCAGACTTTCCCCAAAATAAGCCATTAGTAATTCGTCCTTTCCTCCCGCACCTCTTAGTTGATTGCAATATCTTTTCAGGTGGGCCATAGGGTCTCCATGTCCATCGTACTTTTCAAATTTGGGAGTCTTGAAACCAGGTGGCAAGTGGACATCGGGGAATATACATAAATCCTTGAAGGCAATACTCTTCTGACCTGCCAACCCTTACATGTTTTTCAACTGTTGTTGTAAGCTTTTCACTCTTTGGGTCATTTCTTCCTGTGCCATCTTTCAGGCATGCTTCTCAATCTTTACAGAAAGATCAAATAGGTACGAGTGGTACTCAAGAGAGTGGTATTGTTCTTATTGGGTAGCAAACTGTGACTCATGAATTTTCCTCCGCACCACCATCGGTTGTGGTATGGTGGAGACATGCATAACAGTAGTGGTTGTCTGATTGGTTGTCAATGGCACATTTTGGGAGTGCGCAACAGAAGTCCTAGCTGTATTTGTGTAGTTATGACAAGGATTGACCTCAGGTGGGCAGGATAGGCCAGATGACAAAGTCTGAGTAGTAATCATGGAGATGGGTGTGACCTCAAGCATAGACAATGGTAGTTCTTGTCCATCGGCCCATGCTCGACACATTTCAACCATTTGTTCTTTCAGCATCCTATTTTCCTCAACCACAGTAGACGCTTGTTGAACCCTCTGAACCCGAGTCTCTTGAGCACTAGTAACAGCTTCGATGTCAATTGTCATTGGCATTTTTCCCTTGGATCTTGTGAATTATGGATGTGTTTCCAGCTTACCACAAACCGACCACCTCAAACTTTCTTCACAATTCAAAACAAACAACATGTTAGAATGGTCACTCTTCTTCTTCTTTTTTCTTTTTTTTCTCTTTTCTTTATTTTCTCTCTTCTTTTTTTGTTTCTTTTTTTTTCTTTTAAACCATTCGAACAAACCTGATGTGGGTTGCCTACGTATCATGACGGCGCATGAATCAAATCTTTGCGTAGTTTGGGAAGATTAAGAATAAAGTAAATAAACTAACTCTTTTTTTGGATTTTGGACTTTTTTTGAAAGAAAGACTTAAAAAGAAGAAATAAAATCTTTTTGGATTTCGATTTGTTTGTTTTTTTTTTAAAAAAAAATTTGAAAAAAAAAGACTTCTAAAGAAGAAAGAAAATATTTTTTTTTTTGAATTTTGACTTTTTTTTTAAATTTCGTAAAGAAAAACTTCTAAAAAAGAAAGGAAATATTTTACTTTTGAGTGTCGAATTTTTTTTCTTTGGGTAATTTCGAAGGAAATACTTCTAAAGAAGAAACAAAATTTTTAGGAATTTTTTGGACTTCTATTCTGATTTATGTCAAGAAAGTTCTAAAAATAAAAAAAATTTGAATTTTGAATTTTCCTTTCAATTTTCGAAAGAAAATCTTCTGAAGAAGAATGAAAATAGTTTTGGATTTTTTAGAAGAAATTAAAAGAAAATATTTTTGAATTTTTTTTAAAGTTGGGGTCTCAAAAAGAATTTTCAAAAGAAGGAGGTAAAGGAGAATATTTTTGGATTTTTAAAAATTGTGAGCCGGAACCGATGAGGTTTGCCTACGTATCTCACATCCGGTGAGAATCAGACCCGCATAGTTCGTCCAGTTTTGACATAATTGGAAAAATATGATATTGACTCATTTTGAAATGACTCTCTCTTTTTATTAATCAATTTTCATCATTTTTCGTTGTTTTTTTTAAAACATTTCGGCAGAGTTTCAGGAAATTTTCTAAATACCAGGGTTTTTCAGAACCAGGCTAATTTCTCTCATACCTCACTCTTGGTTTTTCTCTTGATTTTCTTTCCCTAGTCGATCAACATGCAAGCCGAAATAAATAAATGCACAAATAGCACGTAAGATGCATCAGGATGGTCTTTTATTTCGGGTACACCTATCCTAGACGGACCCAACCTCTGTGTTGATTCCCCAAAGTCAAATGCACGTGATGCAAAAAAACATTTCTACTAGGGATCCGGCATGAGGTTATATTATTCTAGTTTTAACCTGAGGTTGTGTTCTAGACCTGGCTTACCCGAGCGGACAGCTCGAGCCGAGGTGGGGGCAACGTACCGGGAGCACGAAAGTCTACCCGACCTTGTTGCTAACCCAAGCCTCGTTCTATTTGGTATGACTTCTAACAAAAAGTGGGCCACGCGCACATGTGCACCATATTTTAGAAGACTAAGAATGGAGGCGTAAGAAGACAGTTTTATACAGTTCAAATAATATCAAAGCAGCAAAATGAGCGGCAATCAGCACATTAGGCCCACAAACACAGTAATATAAACAAACAATAAAGCCAAGTAAAGATTACATTACAAGCTCGAATTCTCGAACTCTGAACCAGAGATACTGGGTTCTTATCCCAGCAGAGTCGCCAGAGCTGTCACACCTCTTTTTTACCCGAAAGGGATATAAGGGACTTTTTCAAATTAAAGTGACAATAGTAGAAATGGGATTATTTATTTAAATTCAGAGTCTCCACTTGGAATATTTTTGGTGTCCCAAGTCACCGGGTTATTTTAAATCCCAAATCGAGGAAATGTGACTCTTATTTATGGCCTGCGAACACAGAAGACCGGGTAAGGAATTCTGTTAACCCGGGAAAAGGTGTTAGGTATTCCCGGGTTCCGTAGTTTTAGCACGGTCGCTTTAATCATACCTGGCTTAATCAATTTGTTTAATTACGTATTTTAGAACCTATGTGCTCTTTTCATTTTACCGCTTTTAATTAAGAAATTAACCTGAAACGAGTCACGTGTACGTGTACTCATTTTGTTTGGCGCGTCAAGAATCATGTCCCGCGTATGTGTCCACAATTAATCACGCTTTATTAATATTAAGAAAGTTTGGCCGAAGTTGTGCGAACGCATACCTCGATTTATTTTAGAATCATAATTATGTCACGCGAACGTGTACACAATCACGCCGATAGATTAAGTCGCGCCTAAAGCAAGCTACAAATATTCATGAGTTATGTCCTAAGCTAATTTGAAACTTATTGTAAGACTAAAGTTATGAAAGATTATTGTGGGGGAGGTGATGTTATTTAGTTGGCATGAATTTATTGAAAAAGATGCTAAAAAATTAGAGTTAATATTGCAACCCCATAATTTATTCCTAAAGCTTACTAATGCAACTAAGTAAAAGAATAAGGTATGGAAAAATATTTCAAACTCAAAACTCTTTTAATTTATAGCCGAGAAAATTAACTCCACACTTAAAACCAAATGACCAGAATCCTTTTCTAGCTAAAACTAAAAGACGGACCACTCAAACAAAATCAGAGTTACACTCAGCCAACTAAAGCTCATTTATTTCATATTACTAAATCAAAAGACCCAATCAAGTAAAAATTCACTACATTTCTTCCTCAACAACAACATAAGGATTTATCCCATAATTTACACAAATAGTTAAACATGGTAAGAAATTGCAGCAAACCAAAAGCAAAACCAAACAATGGGATATCAATTCAAACATTCATAGCAGAGAAACCCATAAGATTAATGCAATTAACTATATATGATATTTTACTATTCATGAGTAAAAATGAACTAAGGGAATGAAAGGAACCTTTATTGAATCTGAGCTTTGATTTAGCAATTTGAAACTCCAAATCAACAGTAGGACACATGAACCAGAACCAAAACTCGAACGGCGCCAGAAAACTTATGCTTTCATCGGAAGAACTAAGAACAAATCCAGAATTTTC
>NW_017690612.1:0-5698 GCF_001879085.1 Nicotiana attenuata
TAATTAGCTACCTAGGCAATGCCACGACCCTAGTGCTTTTCTCTACATTAATTACAACTTAGCAATATTCCCGTAGCATAATTTAGCTTCAATCATTAGTCTTATAATAGTAGATATAAAAATCAAAACCAAATATGTTTGAAGTGATATTAGAAGCACTAACCGCAATTCTAGACTAAACAGACAATACAACTCCATTACTAGCTCCCTGTGGAAATTCGATCCCGAACCACTATTCGGGTAAAAGCTGTTGCAACCCGCTCTTCCTACCTTAGTGTAGTGTTGAGTCGGCAGCGGTCAGGCCCTGGTGTTGTTCACGTCCTCGAGCGAAGTTGGATCTTCCTCGATTTTGCTCATCAGCTCTTTCAAGTGTCCCTGGTGAAGCATGTTCATGACTCCTTATCTTAGAGCAATGCAGTCCTCGGTTTTATGACTAATGGAATTTGCAGAGGGTGTTCGACTTCCTGGTGCTTAGGTCGGACCTCATCTTCTATGGCCACTTCACTTTTGGGCCGAGCTTCTCCCATGCGTAGACTGTTTCGGAGGGCGAAACACAAAAATTGTAGGCAGATAATAAGGGGGGCATACCTCTCTCGTTTTGGTGAGTCCCTGTTCTTGGCCTGGATAGGCCTTCGTCGTGGCGGGAAGGTGGCATGAGGGCACCTCTGACGTATGATTGATGTCTTTCTCGGTTGGGTCGAGGACCTGCTAGATCCCTTCTGTTGTCGTTTCTCTAATCCTTTCTGGACTCGGCTTGTACTGAGGTCAGTCGTTGGGTTGGTTTATTTAGGTCGTCTTCGTCAGCTCGAACTTCGGCGCAATAGGCATTGTGTATTTCATCCCAAGTGGTTGAGGGATATTTCATGAGCCGACTCAGCAACTTTCTGGTCGCCCTTGAACCCCTTCTGTTCAACCCGTTCTGGAAAGCTGCCACGGCCATTCCTTCCAATACGTTTGGTAAGGTCATCCTTACGCGGTTAAATCGAGCAAGGAAGTCCCTCAGTCCCTCTAAGGGTGACTATTTGATGGAAAATATATCATTTACTCTTGCCTCCGCCTTCTTGGCTCCGGCATGAGCCATTATGAACTTGTCGGCCATCTCCTTGAATGTTTCAATGGAGCGCGCGGGCAACTGTGAATACCAAGTTAACGTGCCCTCGTGAGGGTTTCACCAAACTTTTTCAATAAGATGGAGGGTACTTGCTCTTTGGCGAGGTCGTTGCCTTTTACTGCGGTGACATAGTGAGTCACATGATCCTCAGGGTCTGTCGTGCAGTCGTATATTTTTAGGTACGAAGGCATTTTGTAGGTCTTAGGTATGGTATGCGGTGCGTCTTCATTACTATACGGTTGCTCAACGAACCTGCCGGCATCTCTTTTTGGCAAGAGTTTTGGGGCGCCCGGTATTTTGTCTACCCTTTCTTGATGCTCTTTCATTTGATCTTGGAGCATTTTGTTTTCGTTTTCCATCTCTTCCATTTTCCTTAAGATGGTTGTGATGGCATCATTAGCATTGTGAGTGATACCTGCTGCGAGCGGAGGGGGGTCGTGCTGTTCGACTGTTGTTGGTGCAACGCAGGTCCTTGCGCCCTCTCTGGTTGCCTTTTGAGCGGGTTTGTCAAGGATGCCGGTCAACGTATTCGTTAGCCAAGCCTCGAGTAGTTTTTTCACCGTTTGTGGCGCCTCTTTCGTTGTGGACGTGGAGGCTTCTTTATCGTGCGACGCTGTGATACTACCATGGGGGTGAGCCATTTCGTCTGGGAAAGGTATTTGGTGCTATATCCTCACCCTCCGTTTCAGAGACCTCATTGATGGTAAGGAGGTTGGCTGTGAGGTCGGCTACTGCCTTCCTCCTTTTTTCTCCGTTACCTGCCATGTTAGATCTGTGTGCACAAGAAAGTGTAGGGTTTTGCTTCTTTTTTTTTGTAGTTGGTTATAGATCTAGAAGAAACTAAAATTTTAACTAGAAAATCCCCACATACGGCGCCAAATTGTTTGACCAAAAAATGTGAACCTTTGGTTAGACTAATTAATTAAAAAGATAAGGGATTAATCCTAGTTAAAATAATAACTTCTGATCTAAATCGGCTTTCAAGGGTTGTGAAAGACAGTACCGAATCCAATTAAATGCAATATGTATTAAATGTTCAAGGTCAATAATGGGATGAGAATAACAAACATTAAATAACAATAAATGACACTAAATGTAAATAAAGAGAATGATTCACCCAATATTGAATGAGGTAGATGATTCTCCTTTCTGACAATGATGTAGGATATACAACTATGGGAATATTGGAGACTTTCTCGGATCTGATGTGAAAAATATAGAATAAACAACTAATCGAATCTCTTTAGAAAGGTAGTGTTTGTATTTATCTAGAGAGTCAATTTTTTAAGAGAGTTTTTATCAGCCTAAATAATACATGCCTTTCACCTTCTCCCTCTTTCTATTTATATGGGACATACTCCTAATCAGACCTAAAAGTACAAGTACAGAGAATATTCCATTGAATATTCTCCCAATATCCTAGTATTAGAAAACTAGCCGTTGCTGTTGCTCTAAGCGTTTGACCTCGGCCATCCATTAATCGTTATTCGACCTAGACACAATCACTTCTAATAATATCTCCTCGTGCCGAATTCCCTTAGTTAGATTTTGACCCATACACTTTTTCAGGTATATTTTCTGATTCTTAGCTCGCTGGTACTATCTTCTGGTTATATTGTTATTATTCTATTGTCGCATTTCATCTTCTTGTGCCGAAGGTCCATCAGAAACAGCCTCTCTACCCTAGGGTAGGGGTAAGGTCTGCGTACACACTATCCTTTCTAGACCGCACTTATGAGGATTATACGGGGTTGTTGTTATTTTTTAATAGGGTTGGTTAAATAATCGATAAATGAAAATCATCTCCTAGGCTATCCATTACAGCTTGTTTGGATGATTGTTACCCATTATATTGTATCGTATTGGTATTTTAAATACGGTGTTTGTTTTGATTGTTACTTAAATTTTATTATATCGTGTCGTTAAATCCGTTGTTACATAACGACGAAATATGCCACTTTATGTAACGACCGATTTGGTGTGGTCGCGTCGTTACCTTGTCTTTCTCTCAATCTCACCCTTCATTATTATTAAATAATTTTTTTTATCATTTACCCTACCTTTTTATATAATAATTTTACCCCGTATCATAATTTCTCTTTCTAATATTGTAAGTTTATTTTTCATGTGCGTAATATAATGAAAGAGTGACAAACGACACAATCTATCCAAAATTGTTACATTACGGAACGACACGTAACAAACATCCAAACAAGTTAGTATAAGTTATCCTTCGTATAACAGACATATCACCGAAGATGGAGCCCACAAATATAATTGGGAAAATTCTGCCGGTCAAAGCATGAAAACGGAAAAACACCAAAATCACGGACTCTACTCTCCCCACTCGCAACATGGTACAGTGGAGTCTCTTTTCATTTGAAAATCTCCACTCTCTTTTGATAAACTTCCGCCGATTTGCTTGACCACCGCGTCTCCGCTTCGTCCTCGTAATTACCCCTTTCTAAACCCATTTTCAAACCTTAAACCCGAATCATCTGCTCGGTTTGAACACCC
The DNA here is from genome assembly GCF_001879085.1 of Nicotiana attenuata. Lineage (NCBI taxonomy): Eukaryota > Viridiplantae > Streptophyta > Magnoliopsida > Solanales > Solanaceae > Nicotiana > Nicotiana attenuata. The sequence continues at coordinate 3,629 of NW_017690612.1, forward strand.
CCAAGTTGTTCTCCCATCAGTTTCAGTACGTATACAAGTGTATACTTTTACGTTTAAATGTACGAAATAAATGGCTAGAGTACTTATTAGGCAATTAATGAGATTGAAGGAGAATGGACTTTGATGTTCGGTAATTACTGCAGTTGTTTTGATCAGAATTTTGGGTCAGGCGTTTATCCTAGTGGGTCTCTGTCATTTTTTGGATCAAGAACTGTGTGCAGAAAAAGAGGAGTTTTTTAAGGGATAAAAGAATGACGAGTATAACGGATGCTACAATAATTCATCATGTGGCCATTGTTTTGCTGCTACTATGGTTGCTTAATTCCTTCGATTGTTGCCACCCTTTTGCTTACTTCCTCTCCCTCATCTATCTCTACATGGTAAGTTGCTAAAAGATTGTATTTTTATCACTTCATGTACAGTTTCTTCGTCGACTGTCAAGTTTAGATGGTCTTATGTCAATTTTTTTCACTTCAATTTTCAGTTTTTTGATGTGGGATTTATCAAGATTATGCTCTTAAATTTTGAAGGTTCATGAGCAGTATGTGACTAAATTACGAAGGAAACTACAGTTTGAGGAGAAAAGACAGTCTTCTCAGCGCCGAGTAAGCTTTTTGCAATTTGATTCCCTCTTTTCTTAGTAGTCTTGTTTCCCTTTTATGGTCTGTTGAAGCTACTGTATTTAATAAATTTGGAAACTTTATTATTTTTTGGTTGTTGGATTTAACAGGCAAAAGTAATTAACTGAAGTGTGAAAAAGCACAAGATATTCTGATAGATTTTGGAACATTTAAGATTTATTAGTAGCAGTTCTCTAAAGTGACATATGCCTGAATTTTATTCTGATTCTTGCAGTTAATAAGAAGTGCAAGTTTTAGATGTGTCCTTTTTTCTTGGTGTTCCTTTAAGACCAAAATTGTAATTCTAATCTTTCATTATTGAGGGAATCTTTTAAGAGCTAGAGCAAGCAGCATCTTCCCTGCTGAATCTAGATGTAGTTTCGAGTTACGGACTTGTTTTGTTTAAAGCATTTTTTGGGCTTTTACCAGGTCCTTTCAGACTCCGAATCAGTGAGATGGTTAAACTATGCGATTGAGAAGATATGGCCTATCTGCATGGAGGAGATTGTTTCACAGAAAATTCTCCTCCCAATCATTCCATGGTTTATGCAAAAGTACAAACCCTGGACTGCTGTAAGAGTTCAAACTATGTTTTCCTTTTGCTGAACTGCCTAATTACTTTCTTACATTCTTGATTCGATGCATCATATATCATGTAATGCTTCTGTTTTCTACATTTTTCCTGTATTTAGTGTTTTTTCTTGAATTCAAGCAGTTCTACTTTCTTCAACACTANCATTCTTACTCTTCAATATTGTATTTTCTTCTTAGCAATGAATTAATATGTTTACTTCTTCATCTAGTTCTTTAATTTTTGCATCTAGCATAAGTAGCTAAACTCTTTAGCTAGGGTTGTGGCTCAACCCTAGTGTGGGTAATTGATGGGTGTTGCCATCTAAGGTTAGGTTGATATTGGGTGTTTGCTATTTGGGTTAATTTTAGGTTTTAATTAAGGATTGGTGGTTGCAAACACTGATTCTAGCTTGGTGGATTTAACTCTTCTTGAGAAAGAGAGTCTATAACCCCAAAATTGACCCAACAAGGAATTGGAATGGACCCATGAGAAATGGTAGTCCCAATTAACGGGTTAAACCTCGAGAGAGTAATCACCCTACTTGAACCCTAGCTGCTTGGTCTAATTGGCCTACCCAATTGGTCTCGAGAGAGTCAATTGGGCAAAATCACTCCCTCTACCGAGAGGTGTGAGAGTGGGTACAATTGTGCAACGGTTATAGCATAAGCCCCAAACATGTCAATCTATCCTTAGTAGCATCTACCCGTTAATTAGCTACCTAGGCAATGCCACGACCCTAGTGCTTTTCTCTACATTAATTACAACTTAGCAATATTCCCGTAGCATAATTTAGCTTCAATCATTAGTCTTATAATAGTAGATATAAAAAATCAAAAACCAAACTAATGTTTGAAGTGATATTAGAAGCACAACCGC
>NW_017690613.1:0-468 GCF_001879085.1 Nicotiana attenuata
CGGGTTCAAATGGAAAAAAAGAGTGCAAATGCGTGCTTTCAGGCCTAAAAAGTGTATCGTTCCTTGATGGTTAACCTGTAAAGTGTTAAGTCTAAAAATATAAAAATAAAAGAAAATGAATGGGGGTTGTACCTTAGCAGTAGTATCTTTTCAAGTGAGTTATGTTCCAATTGTTCAGTAGTCGCTCACCAGTTTATTGCTCCGAGTTTGTACGATCCTTTTCTGGTGATCTCGATAATTTGATACAGACCTTCCCAGTTCGGCCCCAGCTTCCCTTCGTTCAGGTTCCGGATGCTTAGTGTGACCTTCCTTAGCACCAAGTCCCCGACGTTGAAGTGTCGAAGGTTGGCTCTTCGGTTGTAATACCTCTCGATACGTTGTTTTAGGGCGGCCAACCGGAAGAGGGGCAGCCTCGTGCCTTTCATCTAACAGTTCCAGGCTCGTATTCATGGCCTCGTTGTTTTGACT
>NW_017690613.1:5050-5698 GCF_001879085.1 Nicotiana attenuata
AACTAGTGAATTCCAAGTTTTTATTTAAGCAATCCCAACATTTATCTTTACTTAAAGTTAACGCATTTGATAAATAACGGATTTTTAAGTCATGCAAAACGGAAACAACTAGAAGAAATCGTAACTATAGAAATACAACCCCATGAATCAAGTCTACTAATATGTGCCAAGATCTAGTGTCACAAGTGTGTGGGCAACTAGCAGAATATACAAAAGATGACTATCCTACTATTTGAAATAGAATAGACAGATAAAACAAAAGAGAAACTCCGTCATGCTGCTAAATAATTTCCCCTATTGTCGGAATCCTTTCCGCTACGTTTTCTATAAATTTGCCTAAGTCTTCTCCACCGATCATGAGCACTCTGACTGTCGTAACTCTCTCCCGAGTAATTACCACAATTTACTAGACATATTCTCCCAAATTATGCTAGCTGGCATTAAGTACGGCTCACTCGAATCGCACCAAGATTTTATTATCCCTAATCCCACCTTTAAACCGTACCGTATTGATCCCTCATATACGTTAGAAGTGATCTTGTTCAACAACTACCTAAATATACACTCTCTCCCGAGTAATACACACTAAATAGGCACAGTCGATTGAGAGCTCTTCAACCAACCACAATATAAACGTAGTTGAACAAA
>NW_017690614.1:0-5698 GCF_001879085.1 Nicotiana attenuata
GTTCGGCCAGGGGAAGTCGCTTTCGGACTGGCCCCGGTTGAGATTCCCCGGAGTCGACATAGACTCCGACTTCCCATCTTTCTTCGGTACCGGCACAATGTTGGCTAACCATGTCGGATAGTCTATTACCCTGAGAACTTTAGCTTTGACTTGCTTAGTGACTTCTTCCTTGATTTTCAAACTCATGTCGGGTTTGAACTTTCTGAGCTTTTGTTTTACCAGTGGACATGTCGGATCAGTCGGCAATTTGTGAGCCATAATAGATGTGCTCAGACCAGTCATGTCGTCATACGACCAGGCGAATATATCCTCATACTCTTTTAGAAATTCTGTGTACTCCTCCTTTTCTGACGGTGACAAGTGAACACTGATGCGAGTTTCTTTGACATTTTTTGCATTCCCGAAGTTAACAACCTCAGTTTCGTCCAGGTTGGACTTAGGTCTATTCTCAAAATTCTCAACTTCTTTAACAATCTCTTCCGGTATATCATCTTCCTCTGAATCTATGTCCTTTTGTTGCGTTGTCTCGTTGCATGTCACAGTCGTTGGTTCATCAAGATAAGTAATAGTAATGTTGTATAAATAAAGTAAATGAGGGAAAATAATAAGAGTAAGATTTATAAAAAACTGAAGTGCTTTGATAAATTTCATAACTGTTTTGAACATTGGAGCTCTTATTTCGAAAATTAAAAATGCGAAAAGAAAGTCAACTAGCAAAAATAAAAGATAATGCATGGTGCTTTGTTCAGCCTCGCTACCCCGAAGCTTTTCGGGCTCTGGTGGTTCTGATGGTCCAATTGTCGAGGCGTGCTCCTCGGCCTACGTCCTATATGGAAGGGCCTTCCTCCCCCTCTCCTCGAAAACTAATGCAATAGTCCATGTCATCATCTCCCAGGAACAAATTCCTCACTGCCGCTAGTGCTTCTTCTTCTTTCGTCCCATAGATAACATCGGCTGGTTGGAAAGCTGCTCCAAGTGCGGTATCGGCTGCTCTGTGGATAGTAAGGCTGCGCCATGGTGGCGACCATTCATTGAACTCTTTCCAGGTGTACTCGTATCACAGACCGGAGGTGGTACCATGTTTCTTCAGGTTAATAGGCTTAGCGGTCCCTTGGAGATTCTTGCCAAATCCCTTGGCTAGTTCATATCCGCACCAATTCAATATGCTTTCGATTTTATTGTCCCACCACTTGTCCTTATCGACGGCGTTGACTCGCTCGGTGTGGTGATATGTCTCCCCACCTATCTTCCTTCTTCCTCCGATGGCCGGGATGGTCTGGCAACTGTATATGGGATTGCTACCGTCACCGTGAATGATCACCTCTTGATGATTCCACTCGAATTTTACTGCCTGATGTGGTGTTGACGCTGCAGCCCCAGCAGCATGAATCCACGGTCGTCCCAAGAGCAGGTTGTAAGACGCCGACACATCTATTACTTGAAAGTCGACATCAAACCAAGTAGGCCCCATTTGCAAACACAGGCTAAACTCCCCAATAGTGGACCTTTGGGAACCGTCGAAGGCTTTGGCGTTGATGGCCCCATCTTTGATCTCATGCAGACCCTTCCCCAATGTCCTGAGCGTTACCAACAGACAAATATTGAGGCTGGACCCTCCATCGATCAGGACCCTGGTGATAAAATAATCTTCGCATTGCACGGTGATGTGCAACGCCTTGTTATGGCTCAACCCTTTCGGCGGCAGCTCATCTTCATGAAAGGTGATTTTGTGACTCTCCAATACCTGCCCTACCATGTTTGCCATTTCTCCTCCAGTGATATTGCTTGGTACATATTCCTCGCTCAGTACTTTTAATAAGGCATTCTTATGTGCGTCTGAGCTTTGTAGCAAAGCTAGGATAGAAATCTGTGCTGGTAGTTTGTTCAGCTGATCGATGACCGAATACTCCTTGGCTTGTATCTTCCTCCAGAGGTCATCGGGCCCAGTTTCAGTGATGGTTGGCCGTCCAGAGGCCTGCTTACTCGACTCGGCCAAGTGTTTCGGGGTATAAACCCTGCCGGTTCTTGTCATACCCAATGCCGCAACTGCTTCTCCGAACTTGGTTTTCCCTTTCCTTCTTGCCTCGGCTGTGTAGTCCCATGGGATGGCTTTTATGTGGAACAGTGTTACGGCTGTCATTGCTACCGGAACGGGCACCCTTGTTTTGGAAGGTAATACAACAACTTCAAATGGTGCTTTTGGAGACCCAAACTCGACCTCAATTGGTGTTGGCGTCTTAGCAGAAGATGGTGTTTCCAACTCAAGTGTTATGGACATGTTCACCTCGGCGTCTCCAGAAAGCTGAATCTGTACTACAATCGGGTTAAGGGTGACTGTTGGTTTCTTTGGATCGTCACCTTCTGTGACCAAACTGATCGATCCCTTGGGGTCCCAATCATCTTCTATCTCGGTCATGTGAACACCTCCACCCTTGTGATCTGGTAGAGGGTTGTTGCGGACGTTTGGAGCAGGCTCCTTTGCCACGTTGATTTTGTTGTCAATCAAAGCCTGGATCTTATCCTTCAGGGAGCGGCATTCATCAATGGTATGCCCTTTCATGCTAGAATGGTATGCATAGGTTTTATTTGGGTTGACCCATTGGGAAGGGTTTTTAGGGGTTATAGCAGGGATAGGGGTGACATAACCAGCAGCTTTGAGCCTTTCATACAGCTGGTCAATTGGTTCGGCAATGGCGGTATATTATTTAGGAGGTCTGCGATCGAAATTTGGTCGGGGTCTAGGAAAGTTTTGGCAAAGGGAGGTGATTGATAGTGGGCTTATTGGGTGTTGTAGGCTTGGTAGACGTGTGCGGGTTGGGAATATCTGGGTGAAGCAGGTTGGTATGTAGGAGGTGGGGGTGACTGATAAGTAGGCGAGGGAGTTTGGTAGGAAGGCGAGGGTGCTTGGTAATTTGGAGTGGGCTGATATATAAGTAGAGGCATGGGATAAGTTTGGTATTTGACAGGTTATTTGGTTCTCTTGGGCACCTACGTCCCTTTTCTTGGACGTACCACCAAACTGTAGAGCCTTGTTGGTGGCCTGCAAAGCTTCCAAGTTCGTAACTATACCACTTTTAATACCTTTCTTGATCCTTTCTCCCAGTTTGATGATGTCAGAAAATTTGTGATTCTCGATCAGCATCAGTCTTTCATAATATTATGGATCCTGAGCCCGGACAAAAAACTTGTTCATCTGTTCTTCCTCCAAAGCAGGTCGGACCATGGCAGCCTCTGATCTCAAATGAGTGGCATACTCGCGAAATGTTTCTGTGGGTTTCTTCTTCAAATTCTGAATGTAAAACACATCTGGTGCATTCTTCGTATTGAACCTGAATCTATCCATGAAATCGGATGCCATACTCACCCAGTTCGACCACTTCTTCGGGTCTTGGCTAATGTACCAAGATAGAGCATCTCCTTTCAGGCTCCTCATGAAAAGCTTCATTCGAATCCTTTCGTCCTTTCCTACTCCGACCAGTTTGTCGCAGTATGTTCTCAAATGAAATATGGGATCTCTTGTGCCATCGAACATCTCGAACTTAGGAGGTTTGTACCCCTCAGGCAGTTCGACATCTGGTTGTATGCAAAGGTCCTCGTAGTTCAGTCCCTCGATCCCCTTACTTCCTTCGACGCCCTGAATTCAGCTAGTCAGTTTCTTGAGTTATTCTGCCAAGTTTCTGATGAGGGAGTCTTTGTCATCAGACTCAGGTGTGCTTGAGATGGGTTGAATGGAGTGGGGTATGGTTTCCACATAGATGGGGGTGTTATGGTGAGCGTGGAGATGGTCATTTGTGGAGATAAGTGGTTCGGGGATGAGTAGTGGAGTGTTGATGGAAGTGTGGCAAGTATTGCAGTGATGGTGAGGAGCAGGATGGTTAGGTTTCGGTATGTTTTGTGGAGGTGTGGGGTTTTGAGTGTTAGGAAAATTGACATCTGGGGTGGTGAGGGAAAACAACAAGCTTGCCAAATTGCGGACCTGATCAAGTTCTTCCTGAAATTTCAACAATTTCTGCTCGAGTTGGGATGCAATTTCTTTAGAGACCTGAGCACCCTGAGTGGTTTCTACCCGTTCAACCGAGTTTTCCTTTCTGATGTTGCTCAAATCTTCCATCTTTCCCTTGTTCCTATTTCTGACGGGACTAGGAGGAGGAGTGGGTGGAGGGCCCTTGGATCTTGTGGAGTATGATGACGATGCCAGAGTGCACGAACTAACCTTTGGGGAGGGGAATAAAATAAAAGAAAAAACAAAAAGGTAGCAAGTTAATGAGGATTAAAGGAAAAGATGTTACGATATTTAAACAAATAGTGCGAGAATATAAATCGTGTCCTAATTTGGGAGCCTCGTTGTGCCCGAGGTAGGCCTAGCAACAAGTTGATTTGGAGAACTTATAATGCTAAATGCCTCATTTTATTGATAAAAAAAGACGAATCCCAAAACGACACTAAAATAGCAGAAGATAAAATGTTACTAATGGCCATCAGCCTTATTACATTTAAGCAAAAGAAAAGGAATCCTAACTACTTGGTCCCAGAAGGACCTTCCCTAGGTTGAATGTTCTCGTTGATCAAATCCTCCAGTTCGTGGAGATTCTCCAATAAAAATGCCTTTGCCAAGCGTTCTCCTTTGTTTCCCTCAGCGTTCTGGCAATCGGTGACTCTTTCCCTCACTTTTCCTTCCAATTCCAGCAGACTGTATTCCAGATATTCCATNCAATCTTCTTTCTGGCGCTTGTATCTCCCAGTTTGCCTTTGTTTTTGTTCCGGACAGGACTCGGAGGAAGAGGAGGTGGAGGGCCCTTGGATCTTGTGGAGTATGCTGATGGTGCCAGAATGCACGAACTAACCTTTGGGGAGGGGAATAAAAATAAAAGAAAAAAAAAAGGTAACAAGTTAGTGCGGGTCCTGAGGAAAAGGATTGCAGTATTTAAACACATTGGGTGAGAATATAAATCGCGCCCTTATTTAGGTGCCTCGTTATGCCCGAGGTAGGCCTAGCGACAAATAGTTTTGGAGAACTTATAATGCTAAATGCCTCATTTTATTGATAAAAATAAGATGAATCCAAAACGACTCTAAATAATAGAAAGTAAATGTCACTAGTGGCCATTGGCCTTATTACATCATTAAAGCAAAATAAAGGACTCCTAACTACTTGGTCCCAGAGGGACCTTCCCCAGGTTGAATGCTCTCGTTGATCAAATCCTCCAGCTCGCGTAGGTTCACCAGTAAAAATGCCTTTGGCAGGCGTTCTCCTTTATTCCCTCAGCGTTCTGGCAATCAGTGACTCTTTTTCTCACTTTCCTTCCAATTCCAGCAGACTGTATTCCAGATATTCCAGCTTTTCGCTAGCCTTGGTGCCCTCTCTTTCCATTCATTGATTTGGTCACTTGATGGGAGATTCCTCCACCAAGCTAGCAAGAGTGAGGGTGTGCTAACCATACCGAAGTTGGGGACCTCGTTCTCCATTTTCTGCAAAACAAAAGGGTTAGGCCCTTACCCCACCGGACTCGACTATTAAATACCAATAATTGGCATAAGAGCATTTAGTTCTCCAAATAAATGCACAGAACGTGGTTGTGTCCGTTTGGGTTTCAAGGAAACCCAGTGGACTTTGGACAAGGCTATCTTAAAGAGTCATTATGCGGACAGCATAACCGACTCGGCTAGGTTTGACAATGTGCATGCACAATTTAACAGA
>NW_017690615.1:0-4904 GCF_001879085.1 Nicotiana attenuata
CTTTCAGAGTGACGTAAGGTCGTTGCACCTTCGATTAACATTATAGACAGCATACCATCAATATGAACTTTACTAGGACTCAAGGATCATACATACTTTCTTAGAATAATTTGTACGGAAAGAACAACATGGACAACCTTAGTTGCTAGGAGTGGATTCATTATGAAATAGCGTATGCATTTCACATTAGATCATGCCAAAAGAAAGAAGGGATAGCCTTAACATACCGGATATCACACAACCACTACCAGATGAGCTGAAATTAGAGCAAAAGGATGGCAAAATTAGGCTGCAAAATGTGGAATATGAATGGAAACTAGTACTCTGTCAAGAATGCAACAAGTTTGGGCATCCTAATGGTGAATGCAAAAAGGAACCACAGAAAGGGATACAGAGGAAAAGGCAACAATGGGTAAGGAAAGCTAAGGAAGATGATAAAGAAGAGAATAAAGTATCACATGTTGAAGAGGTAAAGATGGGAGAAGAGATTACACAGGAAAGGCAGCAGGAGGTCAAAAGCAGATTGAAGAAGAGGGAAACAGATCAAGATATATCAGGGCAAGGCCAAAACGAAAGGACAGCCTCCTATTGAACTTGAAGAGCTAACAAGAAGGAACAAGTATGCAGTACTGAGAATCCAGGAAGAACCACCTGACAGAATTGAAAAGAGGCATACGCAAGGGGTTACAAAAGGGCCTACTCCAACTACAATCCCACCAATATGATATTTAGCACTTGGAATATTAGAGGACTTAATAAGTCCTTTAAACAAAGAGAGTTTGAAGACTTTCTGACCAAGAATAAAATAGACATGGTAGGATGTTTGGAAACTAGAGTGAAACAAAGAAGTGCACAAAAGATCCAGATGAAGATTGGAAGAGAATGGAAAGTGATAGACAACTACTCTGAAGCACCTAATGGCAGAATTTGGGTGTGGTGGAAGGAGACAGCAGTGAAGCTAGACCTAATTCGGGTAACATCACAACTGGTTCATTGTCATATACAAGACAATAACTCTGAATTTCATAGTTATTTGACTATTGTATATGGCTTACATACTATTGTTGAAAGGAGAGAATTATGGAATCAACTAAGAAGCATAAATGCAGGGACTATAGGTCCTTGGTTAATCTTAGGTGATTTCAATAGTATACTGTCAGTGGAGGATAGAATAAATGGAGCCCCTGTTCATCAAAATGAAGTAATTGATTTCAACCAATGCATTGAGGATATTGGAGTAGGGCTGATCAATAAAAAAGGGATGCAATACTCATGGAGCAATAAGAGAGGGGTAGATGATAGAATCTATAGTCATATAGACTGGGTACTTGGTAATGCAGATTGGTTTGGAATGTATGCAGAAATTGAAGCAGTATATCTTGTCCCAGGATGTTCTGATCATACACCTATAGTACTGAACTCAGAGGTTCACAAAATGAAAAATAGGAGACCATATAGACTACTGAATGTAATGTTACAGCAAAAAGATTTCAAGGAAACAGTAGAGGCCATATGGAACCAGAACATGCAAGGATACACTATGTACAAAATATGCAGGAAGCTGAAACAGTTGGAGATTCAAACTAGGGGAGTTCAGAAACAATATTCCTCAGTGGAAATGAAACTCAACCAGCTGAAGGAGGAGCTAAATGGAATTCAACAGGACATAAATGAAGATCATCTCAATCCAGTTCTCATGGAACAGGAGAAGAAAGTGCTGATGTTAATAGAAAAATAGGATGCAGTATATGAGAGAATCTTAAGGCAGAAGTCAAGGGCAATATGGATTAAACATGGAGACTCAAACACTAAGTACTTCCATGCACAACTGAAGTCTAGACAAGCAAGGAACAAAGTCAGTTCTATATACACTGCACAAAATGTGAGGGTGACTGATCCAAAACAGATACAGCAGGAGTTCATACAGTTCTTCACAAAGCTACTAGGTGAAGCTGCCCCGGTAACGACTGGAATTGGTATCACTATAGCTAGAGATGGACCATGTTTAACACTAGCACGGCAGCAGGAAATGATGATGCCTATAACAAGGGAGGAGATTGTAAAAGTGGTCCAAGAACTACCAAGAGACAAAGCGCCAGGAATTGATGGATATCCAGCAGAGTTTTTTTCAAGAAAACTGGCAAGTAGTTGGGGAAGATATCATAAAAGCAGTGCTGGAATTCTTTGATACAGGGAAGATGCTTAAAGAGATAAACTGCACTACTATCACATTTGTTCCTAAGGTGGTAAATCCTAACTCTGTAAAGGAATTCAGACCTATTTCTTGTTGCTCAACCATGTATAAGATCATAGCTAAGCTACTCACTAACAGATTAAAGCTAGTGGTAGATTGTTTGGTGGGACCTTCACAGTCGGCTTTCATAGAAGGGAGAAACATCTTGGACAATGTCCTACTGGCCCATGAACTGATTAAAGGATATAAGCAGAAATCAGTGTTTCCAAGATGCATAGTAAAAGTAGACATAAAGAAAGCATATGACTCTGTAGACTGGAACTTCTTAAGGACTCTAATGCTGGAACTGGGCATCCCAAACAAAATGGTCAACCTTATAATGGAGTGTGTGAGTACAGTTTCTTACTCTCTTCTAATTAATGGAGGTTTGACACCAAAATTCCAGGCAAAAAAATGATTAAGACAAGGTGACCCAATGTCACCTTATTTGTTTGTATTGGTAATGGAATACTTGAACAGAGCCTTGAAGCAACTGGACTCAAATCCAGACTTTAATTATAATCCCAAGTGTGCAAAACTGAAGTTGATACATATATGCTTTGCTGATGATTTACTAATGTGCTGTAGATCCGACATGATATCTATTGAGCTAATGATGAACCAATTTGAGAAATTTTCAACTGTCTCTGGGTTACAAGCAAATATGGAGAAGAGCTCACTCTATGTAGTAGGGATTTCCACTCAGTATAGAGATGAAATCCTACAGAAACTAAAGCTGACCAGTGGAGATTTGCCATTCAAGTACCTGGGGGTTCCTTTATCCTCAAAGAAGCTCAACATCAACCAATGCATGCCTCTAGTGGAGAGAATAGCAGGAAGAGTTAAATGCTGGACATCCAGATTTTTATCATATGCAGGAAGGGTTCAGTTGATCAAGAGTGTGCTGTTTGAAATGCAAAGCTACTGGGCACACATGTTCCTGATGCCAAAAAAAGTTCATGAAATGGTCACTACTATTTGCAGGAATTTTCTATGGAAAGGAAGCACTGAAGGGAAGAGGGCACCAATAGCATGGGACACTGTCTGTAAACCAAAAGCAGCTGGAGGTTTGAACATTATAAACTTCTCACTATGGAACAAGGCAGCAATAGGCAAACTACTATGGTCAATTGCACAAAAAAAGGACAAGCTATGGATTCAGTGGATTCATCATCACTATATGAAGCAGAAGGAGCTGGAAATTATGGAAACTCCCAAACAAGCTAGCTGGGTGATAAGGAAAATCTTTGATGCAAGGAGATGGCTAACTTATGGAGTGAAAGAGCTGGAGTTATATGCAGTAAAGGGGCAGTATCAAATCAGTAGAGCATACACTTCACTTAGGCCACAATATCCAAAGGTCAACTGGAAAGCATTATTCTTGACACAAGGAATAATACCTCGACACCAGTTTATATTATGGAAGTCATTGCAGCAGAGATTAGCAACGGTGGACAGGTTAAGCAAATGGGGAATAACAGTACCTAAGGAGTGTGTGTTATGCAGGACTGATAAAGAGGAAACTCATGAACATCTGTTCTTTGAATGTCCATATTCAAGGTTCGTATGGGAGCAGCTGTTAAATCTGTTTGGAATAAAGCGGCAAGTGGGAAGCTGGCAAGAGGAAACTACATGGATGATAGCAAGAACAAGAAGCAGGAAAGAAATATGGAAGGTCCTGGGAAATGCATTTGCAGCAGCAGTATATCAAACATGGTTGGAAAGGAACCTACGAAGATTTCAACAAGCAAAAAGAGAATGTAGGGAGATAGTTAGAGAAATTGTACTTCATATACATATTAGAGGTGAGAAATATTGTAAATGGAGAGAAGTATTAGCAAAGATAAATAGGTATCCATGTTAGCATAGATAGTAAGATCCGGATGTGGAACTTAAGAGAGAAAAAAAAGGATATATTTGTAGGACCCGACTCTAGAGTCAAAGGAGCGGGTGGATGTAAATATTTTACTTGGTTAAATACAAATTTTCAGTTTAACCAAAAAAAAAATAGTATTCTTATATAAATTGAAACATCCATTTCCAAACATTAAATCAAATCCAGAAACATCAAGTCTTGAAAGAGAAATCAAATTCCTAGAAATGAAGGTACATAAAGAGTCTGTAATAGATCAAGGTGACGTCCAGTCTCCATGATCAAACGATAGTCCCTATGCCTTCAATTGGAGCCTTCATACGATTTCCCATGAACAAGAAATCCTTATTTGGATTTGTAGTTTGGATCACAAGGAATCCCTGCAACGTAGTAGATACATGAGCAGTTGCACCAGAATCAAGCCACCAAGTATTATTAGGAACTTCTACTAAATTTGATTCGAAACATACAAAAGCACGAATTGTACCTTTCTTTTCGAACCAAGCTTTAGGTTTCAGGAAATCTTTCTGATAGTGTCCTTCCTTGTTACAGAAACGACACGTATCTGCCTTATGTTCCTTGTTAGCATCCTGTTGAGCTTTAGCAGGTGCTTTCTTCTTCTTGAACTTGTTGGCCTTCACTTTAAGTCCTTTACCAGCTCCTTGACCCATGAGGTTAATTGAATGACTCCCTTGTTTCTTAAGTCTTGACTCCTCCTGAGTAAGCATACTGGACAATTCACTAACATTCCGCTTATCCTTAATAGTGTTATAGTTAATTTGAAAAGGTCCATACTCA
>NW_017690615.1:5067-5698 GCF_001879085.1 Nicotiana attenuata
GAAATGCATAATACATGTATATACATAAACTTTTAAAAACATTCGTCTCTGTGGGCATCATCATCATCATATCGTACCCGGCCTCAAAGAGGACTCGGTAAAAACGTACCCGGCCATCATAAGGCTCGGTAGAATCATACCCGGCCACGTGGAGCTCGGTAAACCTAACTGATCAGTGGTTGCACAATAGGTGCCATACCCGGCCGACTATAGCGCGGCTCGGTAGAGTAAAATAGATACACATATATAATGCATGCTCGACTCATGGAATCACGTTCTAAACCTTTCAGAGTGACGTAAGGTCGTTGCACCTTCGATTAACATTATAGACAGCATACCATCAATATGAACTTTACTAGGACTCAAGGATCATACATACTTTCTTAGAATAATTTGTACGGAAAGAACAACATGGACAACCTTAGTTGCTAGGAGTGGATTCATTATGAAATAGCGTATGCATTTCACATTAGATCATGCCAAAAGAAAGAAGGGATAGCCTTAACATACCTGGAGAAGATTGCACGTACACCTTTAGAACCGCAAAATTTTATGTTGCTACGATTCAAATAAATTCTCGTTGCAATTGTGTCGTTGCACGTTTGGATTGAGTTAAGAATCGTCAAGAACT
>NW_017690616.1:0-688 GCF_001879085.1 Nicotiana attenuata
AGATAATTGCTAGTGATGGAAAGGTAATTAAGTTGGCTTACCTAGCTACCACGAGTAGGCGCCATCACGACTCTGATGGTGGGAAATCCGGGTCGTGACAAGTTGGTATCAGAGCACTAGGTTACATAGGTCTCACAACTCACGGACAAACTTAATAGAGTCTGAGGGGTAGGTACGGAGACGTCTGTACTTGTTCCCCAGAGTCTATTGAGTTGGGAAAAATCTCTCATTTGTTCTTTCTTGTCGTGCGAATTGGTTTCTTAAATGCTGATTGAATTTCCACTCTGTTCTTTTGCAGATGGCGAGAACACGCGCTTCCTCATCCACCGATCAGCAGTCCGAGCCCCAGGCAGCTCCCGCTAGGGGCAGAGGACGTGGCCGTGCTAGGGGCCGTGGTAGAGGCAGGGCCCAGCCACCAGCAGCAACACCAGTGGTGGACCCTCAGGTTGGCCTTGACGAGGAGGCTCCGGCCCCAGCCCAGACAGTTCCGGTGGGCCCAGCTCAGGTCCCAGAGGGGTTTATTGCTACCCCAGTTCTTCAGGACGCCTTGGTCCGGTTGGTTGGCCTCATGGAGAATGTAACCCGAGCAGGATTACTTCCTGCAGCACCAGCCACTTCCCAGGCTGGAGGAGGAGCCCAGACTCCTGCTGCACGTACTCCGGAGCAGGTACGCTCCCCAGACTCAGAT
>NW_017690616.1:4938-5698 GCF_001879085.1 Nicotiana attenuata
AGTGCTTGTTGTCGCATTAATTAGTATGGGTATAAGCACATGTTCTGAATAAAGTTTTTCATATTTCTTGTATGTTATTTCTGTGTTGCATATGACTATGCCAAGCCATTAATTGTATTCATATTGGAGCATTAGTTTAAAAAGCTTCGTCACTCTTTGTACGCTGTTGTTTAGTAGGTGCAAATAAGAATACATATGGTTTACTAGCATGAAAGTTGATTCGGAGTGATAGAAGGAAACATCCAAATCCATAACATCTTTATACGGCGCAAGGTGCACATAAGATCATAGAATGGAATATACATTCTCATCTTTTAAATTTTTAGAAAAACGTAATTTTCTTTGACATTGACGATTACAGAACATGCATATTAGAAAAGTATGGACGAGACTGCTTTTCCAGCTCGATGTTCTTGTTAAATATAATTCAATTGTGTATGGGTAAACGAATTTTGGTCCCAACCTCGTGTTATGACCAAGCGGGCCCGGGGTCTATTTTTGGATTATTGGGAAGATGATTAGAAAGCTATAATTAAACATTGGAATTGGATTGTTTAGCGTTTATTGATGTTGTTAAGTCAATTATGTCTAGATACAATTGACTTTGGAGCTAAATTCAAAAGGGAAAGCGGTGTTTGAGGCTTGAGTTGATCGTGGAAGTTCGAGATAAGTGTTTGGTTTAACCCTAGCTTGAGGGAATAGGAGTTGAGTCTTGTTGCTAATTGCTATGTGATCGGGTACGATGTATTAGGCATGGTGA
>NW_017690617.1:0-773 GCF_001879085.1 Nicotiana attenuata
AGGATCTCCATATTGAGAGGTACACACGGTTGGCGCTGCTCCTGTTTTTGGGGTGTGTCTTGTTCCCGAACACTTCGGGGAGTAAAGTGAGTATGCGCTTTCTCCATCATCTTCAGCGGCTGGATGATTTACCACAGTACAGCTGGGGTGCTGCTGTTCTCGCATACCTGTATAGGAGCATGTGCAGGGCGAGCATGGGCCCAGCGGTGGACATATGTGGTTTTCTGCCCCTCCTACAGGTGAACATTTTCGAATACTCTATTCATTACTCCGAATTCTATATGGTCGAAATGACTCATAAATTTTACATCAACCTTTTATCTTAGGTTTGGGCCTGGCAGCGGATCATGCCGTTGCAGCCACCTCTACCACCACTTGCGCCCGGTGAGGCTTATCCGTTTCTCCCCCTAGCTTCTAGGTGGATTCTCCGGCGTGGGAACTACCGAGGGAGCGATGCTCATCATAATCTCCCCCTTGTGAGGGATGTGTTAGATATGCTGGTGGACGGACAGGTAAATATGTACCTACACTTGCTTGTTTTAAATTGAGTTGTGTTGCGCATACTCACTTTTATGTTATTATTTGATAGTTCATCTGGACGCCATACAGCGACGAGTTGCTAGCTCAGCTGCCCGATATTTGCTCAGTCGACCGACTGCTTTGGAGCACCTCCGTCCCGATGATCTTCTTCGATATGGTTGAGTATCATGCCACAGAGCGTGTGCTTCGCCAGTTTCACCGTCCCCAGCCTATACCGGGGGAGCCTGGATGGG
>NW_017690617.1:4539-5698 GCF_001879085.1 Nicotiana attenuata
TTTTTTTTTTTTTTTTGATAAGGTAGGTGCATCTGGAGATATGCACAAAACATTTACCAAATCATCTCAAAAGACCTTCTCTCATTTTATCCTCGATGTGTGTCACTTGCACCCTTTTAACAAATGGATCATTTTTAATCTTGTCGATTCTTGTTTGACCGCACATCCATCTTAGCATTCACATCTCCGGGACACCCATCTTATGGATGTGTTGGACTTTTAGCAGCCCAACATTCACTGTCACATGGCATTGTTGGTCTTAAATTGTTCTATTAGAACTTACCTTTCAGCTTGAGAAACATCCTGCTATCATATAACACCCGGTAGTATTTCCCTGCTTCAACCATCCCATTTTGATTCTACGTGATCATTCCATAGTCCTGCAACAACGAGCCTAGATATTTTGAATTGTTTGGATTTAGGCAGCACAATGCCATCTAATCGCAACTTCTTATGTTAACTGGACTTGCAATGTATATATTCCGTCTTACTTCTACTTACCCTGAAAACCTTTACTCTAGAGAGCTCCACAGTCAACGCTTTTAATTGACACCCTAATTGGTTTTATCAATTAGTACAATGCCATCTGCAAATAGCATACACCATGGGAACTCATCTTATAATGTGTTGATTAGCTCATCCATAACTAGGGTAAACAATTATGGGCACATAATAGCCTCTCCCTTTTTTTTTTTTTTTTGGGGGGGGGGGGGGGGGGGATGATTTGATGCATTTAGGATTTAAAGTTTCTAATAAAATATTATTCTCTCCATCTCAATTTATGTGGCACTCTATCCTTAGTAGTCAGTTCCAAAAGAACGTCGTACTTCCTTATTTAGAAACAATTTAACTTTAAACGTCCTATTATACCATTAATGAGATTATTCATAGTCATACAAATATATGGCTTGTTTTAACACCACAAGTTTCGAAGTCTCTTTATTAAACTCCGCGAGTCCGCGTCGAGTCAAACATCGCCACATAAATTGGGATGGAGCAAATATTTATTATCATTGACCATATGAATCTCTAATTTGTCTAAAAGAACCGTTCCAATAGGTATTCAAAACCGTTCCATTAGGTGTTACAAATACGTTCCAAAATGTGCAACAAACTGACACAATAGGTAGTTAAAACCGTTGCAAAAGAAATAAAACCA
>NW_017690618.1:0-694 GCF_001879085.1 Nicotiana attenuata
AGGTAAGTCTGAATTACCATAATTTTTGGCCTTCCACCCATATTTGAGGGACAGTTCTTTCCACGTGCGGGTTTTCGGACGTAATGACGTCCAAGATTTTTTGGATCCACTGATCCTAGCCCTCAACCATAGGTGGAACCTATAGAGTTGCTGAAATGAGCGAAGGATAAAGGATCAGTACGGGTATGGAAGAATCCCTAATAAAAGAGATGTGAAATATTAAACAAGAAGCATACGAGTGCGGTTCCACCTTTCCAGAAAGGATGAAGTCGTTGTCGGAATGATGTCATTGGTGGAAATTGTAACAAACCGTTCAATCCACCCACAGTCGTTGTCATCATCTATGCTAGATAACAGGGCATGGTGGTCACGTTTCCTGAAATTTATCATTTCCCCACGGAAGATTTTTGGGGAATAGAGATTCATCACATGAGCTAAAGATAGCTCCTCTCCCATATCTTGGCACAAGCGCCGAAGACAGCTCTTAGAAGCACAACTATCGAGCCGAAACAATAGAAAAATCCTTCCGCAAGGCGACGACAAGTATCTCACCCAACTATACCGGGAGAAACATCCCGCACCACATCTGTAGTACCATTACAATTCTTGAATTCTCGATTCATAACAAGCGGTTCGCGTCGCGTAAGATTGAGTAAGAAGGAAACAAGGGCATAAGCCTCAAGGAATCAAGTCG
>NW_017690618.1:2985-5698 GCF_001879085.1 Nicotiana attenuata
CATCTTGGTCATGGGTCAATGTACATGTATAAATAAATAAAATGCATAAGAAATACATTAATAAGATTTTTTCGGAATGTTATAAGATTATTATACCTTTTGGATAACTTTATCAATAATATATTTTTCTGAGACCCATGAATAGAAGATATAATGATAATTCACATGTGAAATTAAGAACATAGGCATCCTTAGTAATTCTATGAATAGAGTCGTTTATGAAAGTTGTGCATTTGCTCGTTTCATTTGTATCGTGTGGAATATGCCAAAAAGAAAGAAGGGATAGCCTTAACATACCTGAGTCGATTCTCTTGATAATCCCAAACACACGTTAATTGTGACAAGATTGGAGTAGGGGAAAAATACGTATGATATTTTTGAGAAAGATTTCACCGTACTCCCTTATAATTGCAAAATCTCAAGTTAATTTGAATTGTTGAATGTCTTACGTTGCTTATATGATATATAATATGCATATGCAAATTAGAATGGTTAACGTTACTTATGTTTCTTGTTCATGAATTTGAGATATCTTATATAAGGATGTGGGACCCACTTTATGTGGTGGGTTAACCACATAATCCAAATGGCTTAATCTTGCTACATAACCCATGATGACTTAAGAGTCATAAAGCATTGGGTGGTTTGCTGCCACGTGGGATTTTGATTTATGCAAAGATTTTAACATTTCAAAATCACCGTTACTCGGACATCTTTCCCCTTGGCCATGAGGTAAGACAGCATGTAATGCCTCAATTTCCGCCTTACCCAAACTAAATCCAAGCAGGTTTTCTCCAAATTGGATTAATCTCCCACTAAAAATTATTAATTATCCACATGATTAAGAATTGTCTCAACCTACTTAAAATACAACTCACTTTTAACATATTTTATGCACCTTACTATCATGGTCATGTAGTACCTTGTATGGAACTAATCTATAAATACCGGGTATTATAGCTCAGACCGTATTTTATCTCAAATCGATAATCTTCCACAAAATTCATTTTCTTTGATTCATTTACCCTTTAATCTTCACAACACTTTACTTATCGCTTGTTTTTGAAAACATAAATGCTTATAACCTCAAGATAATCTCATCTCTAAGTCTATGTCGATTAACTTGCGATAAAACTTTTACGTATGAAATGCGGGATATAACAAGGCCCTGCAGGGGGACCCACTGGGAGTCCAGTTTTAGCAGCCAACCCAACTTCATGAGCCTTAGCAATTTCAGCATCAAAATTAATGATACCATCTTTGGCCTCCTCCAAGGTTTTTCTCCTCATGTTATACATGGTGTAAATTTTCTCAACAACGAGGGAAGCCGCTCGGAGCTTAAGTTCTTCATTGAGTTGAGTCACCTCGACAGAAAGATTTTCCCGGGCGACTCTAGTAGACTTGATGCTAACGTCAAGATCATGGACATTAGAGCTAAAAAATCTATTATACTTAAGGGTCTTCTTATACTTCTACTCCAACCGGGCATATTTCGCCCCCACAACAGCAAGCTCTTGAGACTTGGAATTCAAGGCTGCCTCTAAGTTTGTTAATCTTTTAGTAGAGGCAATCTCACGATCGGATGCAGCAAGAATGACATTATGGACTTCAACCCATTTTGCTTTAGCCTCTTCAAATTGAACCCTCAACGGGGCAATCTCTTGGCTAAGGGTTTCCACTTCTTGCTCGCTTTGCTACAAACGAGTCTCTACTACGACGGCCTCAGTGGCTTTGGCTTCCAGCTCCGGGCGAGCAGCACTTTGCTTCCGCTCTGCCAAAAGTTGATCCCTTGCGGAGGTAATTTCTTCCTTCTCACAAATCAACCTCTGAAGGCACTCGAAAGGAAGAAAGTTGGACTACAAAACAAGAAAGGAAGAACTCAGGATATGTTTAAGCAAAAATAGAAGAAACAACAAATGAAGTAAATAATGTACCGTTGCGGCATTATGCATGGCGTTGTTCAACAAGCATTCTCCCGAGAGAGACTGAATCTTAGCAAATTCCACCGGGCAGGATCATAAGTTGCATTCGGTGAAGACCGAAAGAGTAATATTTCTCCTCCCCTAGGGATCTTTACAGGGGCCAGCGTAATTTTGCCAAAAATTCCATGAACGTAGGATTGGGTAGAGGAACACCTTCTTCTTGGTGAGGTGCGACCGGTGGATAAGATGTAGCAGTTGCTGATGGAAGAGCTGTGGAAGAAAGAGATAAAGCTGATGGCGATGAAGGATGTGAAGCAGCCACGACAAACACAGTGATGGTTATTAGATGCTCACAAACCAAAAGCAGCAGGGACTCGGTACTCAGCCCCGCAGTACTGGTCACAACAACATGGGACAAATTGACGCAATAGTCTTCAACCTCTTATTCTTTCCCCCAGCCGCGAATAAATGCCTTTTTTTTGGTTGCTTGTTATCCGGCCGGGGAATCTGTACCGAAACACTTGTACCCAAAGCAGGCCTAGAGACACATGTTCGAGTGAGCGCCTCCTAAAGAAGCCTCACTGCATCAGCAGGGTCATCCAAAACATCCTCCTCAGGAACATCAATTGAGCCCACGGGTAGACCTAATTTCAAAGAAAAGATAGAAGGGATCAATCAATTTCCTCACATAAAAAGTTGAAACAAGGTAAGTCTGAATTACCATAATTTTTGGCCTTCCACCCATATTTGAGGGACAGTTCTTTCCACGTGCGGGTTTTGGACGTAATGAC
>NW_017690619.1:0-1055 GCF_001879085.1 Nicotiana attenuata
AGCCGCCGTGTATGGCCTTGAAATCCATCAGATGAACTTAAAGACAACATTATTAAATGGAGATTTGGAGGAAGAAATTTATATGGTACAACCTGAAGGGTTCGTGATTCCTGGAAAAGAAAAGAAGGTGTGTCGACTTGTTAAGCCACTTTACAGACTAAGACAAGCACCCAAACAATGACATGCGAGATTTGACCAAATATTATTGTCAAATGGTTTCAAAAAATTAATGAGTGTAAACAAATATGTTTACGTTAAGAATACTTCAAGTCATATAGTCATTATTTGATTATATGAAGATGATATGTTGATGAAATATTTAAAATATGGGGGCTTTTAGCTTATGCATGACAAAAGCCAATGTTAGACGTAATGTCAAAATGATATATATTATCTTGAAGAATTAGATGATATAATTCTTCGACCCCACGAATCCTTAGGGATATTGATACGGTAGTCGGTGAATTCATTACTTGTTCAGTCTTAGTGATGACTAGTGATGAAACTACAAATTCGAAAGTTGTTTACGTGCCTTTCCAGAAATGATTTGTTCTTTCTTGAACATTTATAATGTTTAGCTCTTTTATGAAAGGGTTGTTACCTGGAAGGCTGTGACTTTTCATGAAAAGTGCATATGTATGTCTTGTATAAATATGATTGTTCATAAACGAACGTATTAATAGGTTGGTCTATAATGAGGCGAACCAACCGATGAACATGACCAAAATCCATTGAAAGTTGGATTTGTTTCATAAATGAAGGTGCTATAATTTGAATATCATATAGATGTATGAATAAATAGCATACAAATACTTGAAAATGACGGAGTGATTGAAAAATGTGTTATATATTAAAAGGTTGTGGACACACTGATGCTAATCATTCCTATTATTGTTCTAATATATTATTGCTACGTTAAGTGTAGTCAATAATCTGATATGCAATCAAAAGTCGAGACGTATTAGTCTACAACATAAGAAAGTTTACATTGAACTTTCATGACAATGAAACGAGTTTTGAAGTATTTGAAGTATACTCCAAATTATGCTTTGCAC
>NW_017690619.1:5310-5698 GCF_001879085.1 Nicotiana attenuata
ATTTAGACAACGAGAAGGTCTTGATTATTTTGATACATACTCGCCGGTAACGAGGATTACATCTACTCGGGTGTTAATAGCGTTAGCCGCCGTGTATGGCCTTGAAATCCATCAGATGAACTTAAAGACAACATTATTAAATGGAGATTTGGAGGAAGAAATTTATATGGTACAACCTGAAGGGTTCGTGATTCCTGGAAAAGAAAAGAAGGTGTGTCGACTTGTTAAGCCACTTTACAGACTAAGACAAGCACCCAAACAATGACATGCGGAGTATTCGAACCAAATATTATTGTACAAAGTTGGTTAACTAAAAAATTAATGAGTAGTAAAACAAATATTGTTTAACGTTAAGAATTACTTACAAGTCATATAGTCTATTTATTGT
>NW_017690620.1:0-684 GCF_001879085.1 Nicotiana attenuata
CGATAAGAGAAATGTGTTGAGGGCAATGGCAATGAGAGGGAAATTTGACATGTACAACCTTGATAGTGATCTAAAAAATCATGAGATTAGGAAAGCCTTTTTTTTATTTAAACCATGCAAGGCTCCTGGACCTGATGGTCTACACCCTTTTTTCTTCCAAATATTCTGGCCAATTCTAGGAAGTAAGGTCATTAACTTATGATAGAAATTTTTTAACTCAAAGGTTATGCCTCATGACATTAATAAAACCTACGTATGTTTGATCCCTAAATTCAATAATGCAAATAAAATTCAAAACTTTAGACCAATTAGTCTTTGTAACACTTTTTATAAAGTTCGGATGCGGTCCGTCTATCGCAGATGTGGCCCAGGGAAGGCCAGGCCAAACCGCAGAAGCGGCTCCGAAGCCGGAGAAGCGGCCCCAACCCTTTTGGCCAACGTCCGCAGATACGGGACCGCAGATGCGGTCCCCTAACCGCAGATGCGGAAATCGCTGAAGCAGTGAGTTCATTTATTACGGGTTCTAAGTCCATTTTTGCCATATTTCACTCCTCCATTGGGCGATTTTAGAGCTTTTGGGAGAAGACCTTCACCTAGCATCTTGAGGTAAGTTTGTTCTACCTATTTCTAGTTTAATACTTATGTCTTAGGTAGATTAAACACTAGTATTAAGGTGAAATCATG
>NW_017690620.1:4564-5698 GCF_001879085.1 Nicotiana attenuata
TGTTAGCCCCTTGACAAAGGTCCTCGACAGGTGTGGGTTGTGACAAGTATTTTCATGATGGACTTGGCACACAACCTGAAAATTGGGACAACATCATGACGGGCAACTCGGCATGACGGACTATGCGGGGTTTGACAAAGGCACCTTGAACGGAAGCAAGGCGCATTTTATTTAGATGTGCGGGTTGGCGAAACAATGGCAAGGAAAAGCCATGTGAAGCAAGGGCAAAGACATTGCAAGGCAAGGCAATACATGAATTTCTTCCCAATTTGTATTAATATGTGAATACAAGAACACAATAGCCAACCCTATGGCTAAGACAAAGAATTCCCTAATTCCCTGCCCCAAAATGATTTTCCTACCCTTAAGAAATGACTTAGATGATTTTGGCAATGATGAAGCACAGCGTGGGGCAGATCGTTCGAGATTCAAAATTCCGGAGGCTAAAGAGTTTAATGGTGCAAGGAGTGCCATGAAACTCGAAAACTTCCTGTGGGATATGGAGTAGTACTTCTGTGCTGCCAAGGTGCAAGATGAAGATAAGGTCACCATTACGACTACGTATTTGGTGGACGATGCAAAGCTTTGGTGGAGGACGCGCATGGCAGATGATGTAAGTGCTGGTAGGCCAAAGATTGACTCTTGGGAAGGGCTAAAGAAAGAGTTGAAGGATCAATTCTTTCCTAGCAATGCGGGCTGGATTGCTAGAGATCGTTTGAAGAAGTTGAAACAAACTGGAACTGTCAGGGAATATGTCAAATAATTCAGTTCTTTGATGCTGGATATAAGAAACATGACTGAGGAAGACAAGCTGCATAATTTCCTTTACGGGTTGCAGTCGTGGGCACAAATGGAACTACGAAGGCAGAATGTGAAAGACCTTCCTAGTGCCATTGCTGCTGTGGATGCGTTGGGTGATTTTTGGTTGGGACAAGATGGTTCTGATTTCTCTACTACTTCAAAGTCCAAAAATGGGAACAAGGACAAGGCAAAAGAGTGGAGGAAAAACGGAAACGATAAGAGAAATGTTGTTGAGGGCAATGGCAATGAGAAGGGAAATTTGACATGTACAACCTTGATAGTGATCTAAAAAATCATGAGATTAGGAAAGCCTTTTTTTTATTTAACCATGCA
>NW_017690621.1:0-5698 GCF_001879085.1 Nicotiana attenuata
ATATGTTTGTAGATTATATATACACATTCTGAACTCACAGATTATAAATCCTAGATTCGCCCTCAGCGAAACATATATTTAAATAGCATGGTAAAGAGTGGGAGTTCCCGAGATGATACCACCATAGCTGTGGCCATAGACAGAGACAAGAACAGCCAACATGCTGTCCGTTGGGCGGTTGATAACCTCAATATAAAGAATGGCCAAATCATCCTTATCCACGTTCATGTCCAAGAAAACCTGCATTCCCATTCTCGTATGTATCTGAATTAATCCTCTTGAAACTGATTTCAATCAACTTAATTTTTGTGTAATAATTTGATTGTTTTTACGCTGGTTGTCAACCTGCTGTAACCCTAGCCTGCTTTATCCGAGCTTTGCTAGGCTCACTTGTATGAAATTGATTTGAGGCAGAAAGGAAGAAAGATGAACAATGCCTTCAAATTTAATATGTAAATCCAATATACCTATAAAAATGGATATAAATCTAATGCTAACGACGAGATTTTATAGTCTCCGGTTTAGAAATCGGGTGTTTTTCTCTGTTTGTCACTTTGCATTTATGTTGTTCATCGTGTTTAGGGGTGACAAAATAGGTTAAAAAAAAACTAGTTAACCACCATATTATCCACTAAAAATGGGTTGATAATGAACTTTTAACCAATGAGTCTAACTTTACTATNCCTCTTTTTTGCTCGTGAGTATGTCCGGTATTTCTTCAATGGCTTTAATCTGTGCTCGATTTACTTCAATTCCTCGGTTAGAAACAAGGAAACCTAAAACTTACCTGAAGACACGCCAAATGCACACTTTTCGGGATTTAACTTCATATTGAATTTGCGGAGAATCTGAAATGTATCTGACAAATGTTGGATGTGATCCCCTGCCTGTGTTGACTAGAATAGCATGTCATTGATATAGACTTCCATGGTTTTTCCCAGATGTTCTTAAAACATCTTTGTTACTAACCTCTGGTACGTGGCTCCAACATTCTTTAGGCCTAAAGGCGTGACTTTATAACGGTAAGTCCCCTTGTCTGTAATACAGGAAGATTTTTCCTCATCTAAAGGGTCCATTTTTATTTGATTATATCCTGAATATGTATCTAAAAAACTCAGCAATTCATGTCCTGCAGTAGCATCAATTAGTTGATCTATGTGTGGTAAAGGAAAAGAATCTTTAGGGCAAGTTTTATTCAAGTCAGTATAATTTACACAAACTCGCCACTTACCGTTCTTTCTGGGCACCACTACAGTATTGGCTAGCTAATTAGGATATTTTACCTCTCAGATAGACCCGATTTTTAAAAGCGTTTGTACCTCATCCTGAATCACCTGGTTTTTAAAAGATCATTGCTTCCTTTTCTTCTGTTTGACAGGTGGATATGTTGGATCTTCATTCAGCTTATGGGTCATCACCTCCGGTGGTATACCTCTCATATCTGAATGCGACCAAGCAAAGCAATTTGCGTTAGCTTTTAAGAATTCAATTAACTTACCTTTCATCTCTGGGCTCAGGTTGGTTCCGATGTAAACTTTTCTGTCTGGCCAATGTATAAACAGTACCACAGCTTCGAGTTCCTCAATTGTTGTTTTGATGTTTTCGTTCTCTTCTGGCTCTTCAATAGTATCAGGACTTGATTTTACATCCATTTGTCCATCTCCAGTTGAGTTTTGTGTTGTTAAATCCTCAACTAAATTCTGTAATTGCTATTTTTCGTCTGCAATGCAATTTTTTATGTTTGAATATGCAACTGAATTGATACATCTAGAAGCCTGTTGATCACCACAGATTTGTCTAATTCCCTATTGCGAAGGGAACTTAATAACCTGATGTAAAATAGACGGAACAACATCCATCTCGTGAATCCAAGGTCTCCCGAGGATCATATTGTACGCCATGTCCATAGCTATCACTTGAAATTTCGTATCTTTGACTACTCCTTCTGCGAATGTGATGAGCACTATCTCCCCTTTTGTAACAACGCTTGAATTATCAAATCCAGATAAGATACATGCTTTGGTACCAATTTGTCATCAGCTTGCATCTCATTTACTACTCTTAAAAGAATGATATTTATAGAGCTACCTGGATCAATCAAAACTCGTTTCACATTAGTATTATGTACAAGTAAAGATATTACCAGCGCATCATTGTGTGGGATCATCACGCCATCTACGTTTGTATCATCAAATGTTATACTGTCTTCTTCCAAAACTTGGCGAACTCGCTTTCCGTGGGTAACTGTGATTTTTGACACCTTTTTTGTAGCCGTATATGTCACACAGTTGACCCCCTCTCCTCTGCTTATCACGTTAACCGTTCTTTTCGGTGATGGAGGTTTTGGTGGCTCTTGTCTATTCTTCGTATATGCTTGCTTACCCTTCTCACTAAACAAATCGGTTAAATAACCTTGTTTTAACAAGTGCTCTACTTCATCTTGTAGCAATCTGCAATCTGCTGTTTTATGACCGTGATCATTATGAAATTCGCACCAGAAATCTGGGTTTCTTTTGCTGGGGTTCGATCTCATTCCTTTTGGCCACCGCACCTTATCTACCAAGCTTCTTAAAACAGCTAGCAACTCAGATGTGCTAACATTGAAAATGTAACCGCCAATCTTTGCTTTTGTACTAATGTTGTTGTCCCGCGTATTTCGCTCCTTTCCAAACTTGGATGATGAACACGCATCTCTGTCCCTTGATTTGGAATCGTACCTCGGGTTCTCCTGTTTAGAACGTGAATCCCTTCCTTCTGGTCCCATGTAAGGTTCGTACCTATTTTTACCAGACCTTTTCTCAGTTTCTGGTTGCCTCGAACTTATTCTTTCATCTCCCTGTGACTGAGTGATAGTATCTTCTTCTATCCGCAACTTCGTGCTATACCTGTTGTAAACATCATTCCAAGTTGTTGCAGGGAATTCTCGCAAACTTTTTTTGAGTCTCCTCGTGGCTTCTGAGCTTTTTTCATTTAAGTTACTTAAAAACGCCATGGCCGCCTAATTATCCGGTACACGCGGTAGCATCATCCTTTCACGTTGACATCTATCCACAAATTCCCTGAGTAGCTCCGTATCTCCTTGTTTTATTTTGAAGATGTCTTCCATCCTCTTTTCAACTTTTTGAGCTCCCATGTGTGCTTTTATAAATGAATCTGCAAGCTCAGCAAAAGAATAAATAGAATTTTCTGGTAAAAGAGAATACCATGTTAGTGCTCCTTTTGTGAGTGTTTCACCAAATTTTTTGACCAGCACCAACTCAATTTCTTGCTTGGTCAAGTTGTTGCCCTTCACGCCAGTTGTAAATGCAGTTACATGATCTCGTGGGTCAGTTGTCCCATCATACTTCGGAATATCGGGCATCTTAAACTTTTTTGGAATTGGCAAGAGAGCGGCACTTGGCTTCCAGGGCTGTTGAGAATATTTATAGATATCCACTCATTTAATAACGGGTGGCACACCAGGCATCTGCTCTATGCGATCGTTCTGCTCCTTGAGCTGTTTCTGCAAAGTTAGTACTAATCTTTGTAAATCAGAATTATTTGGAATACCTGACCTTCCATCGCGAGATTTGCTGGGAGTTCCTCCACTGCCTGAATTAGCAATTCCGGAACGTGGATTCTCTATGGTTGTAGTGTTATTTGGAGATGGAGTTGGTGGTGCAGTTGGCAACCCACTAACAAAAGCTTGAAAAGCATTGTTGACGTGTTCTGCAATTAGTTGCTTCAATGCATCTTCAGCAGTTTGATCTTTCCCTTGTTTGTCATTCACATGTGATGTTGATCTGTCAGGCGATCCTTCCCGGGAGTGTTGAGGAGAATTTTAGGGTGAAGGGATTGGAGTTTCATTCCCTTGTTGATTCTCTTGGTTTAGCTGATTTGCTGGTTTTGTTGGTTTTGTTAGTTGTTGTCGTTAGCGGTCGACATGATTTTCTGACAGAAAAATGAATTTTGGAAAGTGGAAAGATTATCAGATTCCCGGTAACGGAACCAATTTGTTTAACCAAAGAATTAGATTCTCAGTCAAAGCCTATTTTAAGAAGTATTCGGGCTATTGATAATCGAGAAATTCTATATTCTCTCAGTGATAAGAAAGGAAATTAGAATGTGAAATAGCAAAGTGATCAATAAAAAGCAAAAGAAAGTAATTGTATCCCAATAATAATCAGAACGTGTCCTTACAAGTGAAATCCCCTTCCCTTATATAGGAATCTATAAGTACAACGTTTCTTTCCTTTTATGATTGAATCATTATGATCATTAATGATATTAATGAGACGTTATAATTGGCAATCGTAACTATTCATGAAAATTCTGTAATGTCTATGATCATTCATTCACATTAATTGACGATTCATGAATCTTCTTTCTTTACTGTCTTGATTCATTATGCCGATATCTCTTCATATAGCAATTCAGACTCGAGCGATCATACCCCTTTTATCTCGTGGGTGATTTGCTCGTACCTATTACGACTCGTGCCTCTTTTAATGTATCTCTCTAGATGTCGCTTTCTTAGTGATCCACGTGTCTTATCATATCAGCCACATATATTAATCCACGTGTGATATTTATTTTTATCAATACAAAGCACATATGCTCCAGTTAGGAGGTGTGACATGTTGATCTGGGTGAGTATGAGGAAGGGTAGAGATAGGCTAAAGAAGTCCTGGGGAGAGGTGACTAGGCGGGATATAGGCAGCTTGAGCTTACTGAGGACATGACCCTTGATAGGAGGGTATGAAGGTTTAGAATTCGGGTAGAAGGTTAGTAGGTAGTCGAGCGTTTCTCTTTGTCTTCCTTAGATCGATAGTATTAGTGTTAGTATGATATCGTTTTATCCTTGGATTGCTATTACTAGCTACTGCTCTATTGCTATCTTGGCTTCAGTTTTGTTAATATCTTGCTGTCAATGCTTCTTTTATATTTTCTTTAGCTGAGGGTCTATCAGAAACAACCTCTCTGCTCTTTTAGGGTATGAGTATGGTTGCTTACATCCTACCCTCCTCAGACCCCACTAGTGAGAATCCACGGCTGATAGTGGTTGTTGTTGTATTGTAAAAAGTTACTCCTATATTATTTCGTTACTTAAAATTTAAGATAAAATAATCTAATAAGTGAAATATATAGTAAAATGAAAAATAAGACGTAATTTACTGCAGTGTATATGGGCTAAATCTTTCCATAATTGGCTTTGTTCTAGTGGAAGTCAAATCAAGTGTCATTATGATTTGAATTATTGGGACTCACAAGAGGACTAACCAATATTGAGAGGTGAAGATTTGAAGTAGCCTCCTAAAACTTAGAGCATGCATAAGTAAAGGGAAGGGTCTGAATAAAACAACAAGGACGATGTCTCAATCAAAAACAACTTTTTTGTTCCATATATCATTTTTCATATATCTTTTTTCCAAACCATTCAGATATATTCATAACAGAAAATTTTCTGTTTTCTTTTGGTGGTGGTGATGGTGGCACATAGGCGAGTTCTATCGGGTAAAGCCAATGATTAGAGGCATCGGGGGCGCAACGCCCTCGACCTATTCTCAAACTTTAAATAGGTAGGACGGCGCGGCTGCTTTGTTGAGCCGCGCCACGGAATCAAGAGCTCCAAGTGGGCCATTTTTGGTAAGCAGAACTGGCGATGCGGGATGAACCGGAAGCCGGGTTACGGTGCCAAACTGCGCGCTAACCTAGATCC
>NW_017690622.1:0-690 GCF_001879085.1 Nicotiana attenuata
ACAATATGTTTAAAACTAACGGTGTTAATAAACTCTAATTCATCAAGCAAGTCTCGCTAACACAATATGTTTTAAAACTAACGGTGTTAATAAACTCTAATTCATCAAGCAAGTCTCCTGCTCTGAACCAAAACATTGCCTCTCCTTTTATTGGATAACACAAACTATCACTTTAATTCCTCATTTTTTAGATAATGTCTTCTAAAACTTTGACCTTGAAAATATCCCCTTCCGTGTCAGTTTTCAATAAGAAAATGACATTGTATAGCCGCTGTAAAAATAATATTCGAATAGTTTCTCGCGCAGGCTAAAAGTGATAATACAATCTGGTTATTCGGAACCTACAAGTACCTCACAGATGGTCTAATTTGCTGACTATGATGGAAAACTATACTCCAAGGCTTAAATATGAGAAAGTACTATGGGAGTTTCCTATGGAGGGCTGGATAAAAGTCAACACAGATGGGGCATCAAGAGGGAATCCTGGAAGAAGTTCTATTGGTTTTTGTCTAAGGGATGCATCAGGTGATGTGAAATATGCATTGGGAAGGAGATTACTGAAGGATCTAACAATGAAGCAGAAGCTGTAGCAATCTTAGAGGCATTGAGAATATGCAGAACTCTTAATTATTCTCACATATGGCTGCAGACAGATTCTATGCTCATGAAGAATACTATTGAGGACATGGA
>NW_017690622.1:3947-5697 GCF_001879085.1 Nicotiana attenuata
TTCCCAATTTCCGTGATTGGGTAGACAAGTTACTAAAGACTGCACCAATGGATGGTAGGTCTTGGAAGACACTTTCTAACCGATTTGGCTGGAAGGTAAAAACTCATGGTAAGAGTTTTCGTATTATTTTATTTTTCATATAATGTTTTTTTTACACTAATTTCAATCCTTCTTTTTATCAGGATTTGCTATTCGGAGAGTTACTGCCGAGGCGGTTGCGTCTTCCCGCATCTCTTCAGGAACCCGTATCTCTTTAGAGAGGGCTCAAGAAATAGTCTTGGGTTCTTCATCAAAGAGAAAAGCTGTTGAAGAAGAAGATTCTGAAGAAGAGGAAGACGGCTCTTTGGTGAGAAGGTCTCGAGCTCGAAGATGCATCATTTTTGATGATGAAGTTGAAGCATCCCCCCGCCGTTCTATTCCTTTTACCGATCCTGCTGAGGCCCCGGTGGTGATTCCTGTATCTGATGATGATGCTGCTCCCCTAGATACTCATGAGTCCATTGAACAGCTTTTTATTAGCGGGTTTGGCAGTGAAGGTTTAGGGCCCATTTTAAATGAAACACCTTTAGCTTTTTTTCGACTCCCGTGTCTGTGATTCCTTCCTTGCCAACCTCAACTGTTCATGTTCCTTCTCAAATTGTTTTCACTTCTTCTACTACCCCTCCTTCGACAATTCCTCCTCCAATCATTCATCATATTGAAGTTAGCTCTTCAAGTATGAGCATTGCTATGAGGAGGGTAGTCATTGAAGTTCCTGCTGAGAGCAGTCTCTTGAGGAAATTAGGTCAATCGAATGCATGGTTAGAGCCTTTAATTGGCCCAATCGAAAAAGCCAAACTTCAAAGCCACAGTTCATTGACGTTGATGAATGATATTGTGCATTCCACTTTGAAGGTATTCATCTTCTCTCTCTTTTTTCTTTACTTTATGGTATTTCTATCGTTGGGATTCTTATTTCCCCTTTTTTTTAGGCCATTATCATTGGCACAGAGATGATGAAAAGAGTTACCTCCTCAGAGCAGATTGCACGTGATTCTTAGCTAGAGGCATTCAATTGGAAGGAACAGTACGAAAGCTTGCAAATTGATATGGAATATCTGGAAGAGAGTAAGAGTACCTTGGAGCAGCAGGTGCGGGCCTTGACTTCGAAATTGGAGATTGTAAAGGCTTCTTTGAGTCAAGCAGATAAAGAAAGAGCTCGTCTTGAAACTTCCTTCTCAAAGCAACTATCCAAGGCTAGTGAAGAAAACAGAGAGTTAAAGACTCTCTTAAGTGAAAAAGAAGCTTACGCCGGGGAGCTCGTGCAGAATTTGACACAAACACAAGATGACCTCCGAGTTTCTTCTGATAAGGTTTGTGCTTTGGAAAACTCCCATGCCTCTCTTCAAGCCTCCTACACATCTGCCTTAGCTGAAAATGAGAAGTTGAAGAGCGAGATTGCTGACTGGGAAAGGGATTACGAGATCCTTGAGGATAAGTTTGCTATGGAAGTAAGTTGGGCGTTTTGAATTCACGTCGTGATACCCTAATTGAAGCTGGCCAAGAAAATTTCAACTTAGAGTCTGAGTTGGCTAAGATCAATGAAACGATTGAGAAAGCTCAGCAAACTCAAGATTTTCCCTTCTCCCGTGGCCGAAGCTTTCGTGAATGTTGAAGTTGATACGGGTATCCCAACTCTTTCAAGCCCAGTCGAGCCTGTTGCTGCAAGCCAAGCTGATCCTACTGTTCTAAGCCAAGTTGATCCCGTTGC
>NW_017690623.1:0-5696 GCF_001879085.1 Nicotiana attenuata
CCGTGCTGCTACGCCCAGTAGGACTGCTAGAGGTATATATACCTGTGCAACAAAAAATGCACAGAAGTGTAGTATGACTACGTAATCAATGTGTACTCAGTGAGTATCCCGCCAATCCCGAAGGGGTAGAGACGAGATGGCCAACTTCGACACTCACTAGAGGTCAATATCAATATTCAATAGTGCGAGGATAATCATGGATTCATATAGTAGTTCTAATTCACGAAGCCAGGAAAACAGGTAAACACCTTCAACGATTAATCAAGGGCTTCCAAGGTTTATTCTTTATTATCTTTTCAATTTATATCAAGCCACGAAGGGCAAATTTCGCGATTAAAAATCCTCAAGCGACAAATAACATGCGCAAATCACACCGAGGCGACGGCCCGATCCAACAGGAATGTAAAATGTGCACTGCCGAGGGTCGATCGGCACGAACTATAGATGCATCTATTTTCACCGAGGCGTTCGGCCTGTTCCATAAATAAACATATATCCTGCTCGCGAATCATCCATGCGACGCAGTCACACATAAAATACATGCTCAAGTAGGGAATTAAGAGTTTACCGGGCTATTTTATCAAATAAAACCAAATCCTCTTTTAACAATTCAAGAAAACGATGTTTAATCCTTTTGAAATTCATTTACTAGTTCAACTTGATTTTTAACAATTCAAATGTCAATAAGGTTCCAAATATCCCAGGTATAGCATGCTTTGGGTCCTACACTACCCGGACAATAGCATAATAGTAGCTACGCACGGACTCTCGTCACCTCGTGCGTACGTAGCCCCCACAATTAGGGACACATAATCAATTTAACTCACCTATGGGGTAGTTTTCCCCTCACAAGATTAGAAAGGAGACTCACCTCGCTCCGAAGACTCATAACCGGCATTCTACATCCTTCCGAAGGCTTGGACCAACGCACAATGCACCAAAACTAGCCAATTAACGACAAACTAATGAGAACATGCTCAAATACTTGTTAAAAATTCAGATTATATAAATTCCCAGCTCCGTTTAGTGAAATGACCAAAATGCCCTCGGGCCCACGTGCCCGGAATCCATAATTTCTCGAAGATAAAGATTACCCATAACCTTAGGAACTCAAATATATAATTTTCTCCTAATTCCATGCTCAAAATCGTGGCTAAATTCCAAGAATATGATTTTCTAGGTTTTTCCACCAAAACCCCAATTTTTATGCTAATTTTCATGTCTAATTCCATGGTATAGTCTTGTATTTAACTTGGAAATAATTAGGAGTAACTTACCTTAATATTGATGATGAAATCTCTCCTTGAAGCTCTCCAAAAATCGCCCCCAAGCCATGCAAAATGGGTGAAATGAACCAAAATCCCGATTTAAAACAAGTCTCTGCCTCCAGTCACTTCCGCTTCTGCGGAAATATAGCCGCTTATGCGGTTCCGCTTTTGCGGACAGTAGGCCGCTTCTGCGGCTTCCCTGGCTTAGCCCTTTTCGCTTCTGCGACCATACCACCGCAGATGCGGTTCCGCTTCTGCGGGACCTTGACCGCATCTGCGGTCCTCCCCAAAATCCTCTCTTCCGCTTCTGCGTCTCCCTTTCCGCTTCTGCGGCTCCGCATCAGCGGATCAAGGGCCGCTTCTGCGGTCCNTACCTATATACGACATGACATTCATACGCATATGCATGACACTATAAGTATTTCATGATTTACAGAGTTATCCAGACTTGCAGGTTGAGTCATTTAGTCCATGTTTCTCTCATGTCTATTATTTAGTGACTTTCGTTCCTTACATACTCGGTACATTATTTGTACTGACGTCCCTTTTGCCTGACGACGCTATGTTTCATGCCCGTAGGTCCTGATAGACAGGTCGAGAGTCATCCAAGTAGGCTATCAGCTCAGCGGATGATGTTGGTGCCCTCTATTTGCTCTGGAGTTCTTGTTTGGTCAGTATTATTTAGACGTGTATTGTTTGGTATGGCGGGGCCCTGTCCCGACCTTTATGATAAGTATGTACTCTTAGAGGCTTGTAGATAGATGTCATGTATACGTATACTTGTATGGCCTTATCGGTCTATATTTAAGTGGATCACATTGGCCCTATAGGCCTGTATGTCACAAGTATGAGTTTCTATATCAGATTCGGTCATTCTATGTCGGGTATTCCCTCATGTTTACTCTGTTTATCTCGTGACGCCCCTTCTGGCCCACTTATCTCTTATGATATAATAAGAAAAAAAATGTTAGGTTGGTACTCGGTTGAGTAAAGGGCACCGGGTGCCCGTCGCGGCCCATCGATTTAAGTCGTGACAAAAGTGGTATCAGAGCAGTTCTGTCCTAGGGAGTCTACAAGCCGTGTCTAGTAGAGTCTTGTTTATGGGTGTGTTGTGCACCACACTTATAAGCAGGAGGCTACAGGGCATTTAGGACTGTCACTCTTTCTTCTTACTCTAGATCGTGTGGTAGAGCTCAGTTGTAAGAATTCAAATTCTTAACTCTATTTTATTCGTAATAAGACGATACCTACATCCAGAAGACAGTTGGTATGAAATTGAATGTGGCTACGGAAGAGTAGAGTCAGAGGAACTCAATTTTTCATGATGGTTATGATATGTAAATGTAAGGTCTTCAATAGATCATGTGTGTACTAAGACGTGTAAGCCTCTTGATAAGGAGCCTTAAGGTTAGAATATCTATCCACCTTTATGTGAAAGATAATGAGAGATTCAGAAGATAAATACAAGTTTCAACAAGCAAAAGAAGCAAGATGAAGAGGGGTACGAGGCGCCCAGTTAATGAAGGTTAACAATATTTATAATTCAGGCAGAGGAATATAAGCCTTTTGAGTTACCTTCAACAGTAACAGAGCTATGTACAATTGGCCACACCAATCTTAGTTATGCCCTATGGGAGCTAATATATATGGTTTAAGAGAAGGACGAGATATCAGGATCCGACTGGGGTTAGAGTAACCCAAAATGGTGAATGGATTGTTTGCATTAGTTGACGTCTCCGAAGGATATTGCAAAAGTTCTAATAAATCTCCTTGTGAGACATACTGATGGTGCACTCTAAAATAGTACAACTAGATATGACTACTACAAAGATAGGCACTGGAAGCCTTGAAGGGATAAATATTACCTTAGTGTGGCTCCCGTCCCTAGTAAAGAAAGAATGTTAGGCAATCCGAAGAGCCAGTAGATGGAGCAAGGGGATCTAAAAGCAAAAGAATGTCCTGTTGAAATTTTTAAAATAAAGTGATAGACAAAATTATTAGCAGAAAATGAGAAGAGGGTTAATAAAGCATTATGAGTAAGATGTGATGCATGGAGGACAACGGTTGATAAAAAAATGACAGTATTACAGAGTATATAGTCAAGTGAAGGAAAAGACGAGAGGAGCCAGGCCTTGAGACAACAAAAGAGTATACCCGTAAAGTCACATCCTCATTTCGATCAATAAGTTCGTGACTCTAACGTGATTACCAAAAGGAAAAGTTAGACCCCAGAGTAACAGAAATCAGTATGGATTGGTGAACAAGGTAAACTAAACATGAATTAGGGACTAAGTGATTTGGTAATGGTCGACATCATGAGAATTTCAGATTGCGATCCGGCGATGATAGAATGGACAACAGAAGAAGATTCATAAGAAACTCAGAGAATGGTTATTCAGGAAGACGCTTCCCTAAAGCAAGCAATGTGAGCAAAGTTAAGCTTAAGGGACTGTATGAACCAGTTACACTAAGTGTCACCCTCGCGAGTAAGGAATTTTTGTTATCCTTGGTACAGAAGGATTATCGCAAGGGGAGTAAGGGTCATAATGATGTGAAAAGACGCCAAACATGAAGAGGTAAAACATCTATAGGTAGATCGCCGTAACGCTAAATCTTAGTAATCCCCTAAAGGGGGGAATATGGAGTGATGCGAAATTAAGTCAAAATTAAGTAGTTCTAGTAACTATGGAATGGTAAAGAAAGAACGCGATAAGAATGAGAAAGGGACGAGAGTGCACTTATTCAAACCTTACAGATATGCTATGATTCCAGAATATTATGCAAACACGACGTCAAGGAGAGGAAGTAAGGGTTTCTGCCCGAAATGTTAGTGATAAATAAGGAGCCAGTGCGAGAGGTAAGTTAAGACAAAGGAAATAACCCAAGAAAGATTATGGGGAATATTGATACGAGAAAGGGCCAATGAGTAATTAGTAGTTGATTCAGGAAGAGCCTAGTCATTGCTAGACAAGAGGATACAGACAAATCAGCAGGCCATGCAAGATAAACATAGTGAACCCTAACATGGGGAATTTAGTCTCGAAGATATAACATCGGGACCCTTGAGAAATGTTCAGATAGGAGTTGGGATAGTTAAAGGTACCATATGAGTGTTGTAGAGATAAAAGAGAGTGCCACTAGGAAGACAATTAAAATATCAGCTCAGAAGCAACCCTACAAGTACAGGGGCGTAGAGGTAAGTAACTACGAATAATTATAGGTGAGAAAGGACATCAAAAATTCCGTCGAATATACAATGTAATAAGCTCGCAGCTTTACAAGAGTTAGAGGGTCCTCCCTAAGTACTGCAATGAAAGACTAGCTGAGGAAATAAGGAAGAAGGCTTCAACCTAAACATAGTAACTTGAAGAAGAAATGGTCTTGTAACAGCAGTCTTACTGCAACATTGTATGCACTCCATAAGAAAGTGGCACCTACCGTGGTTAATGAACGGGGAGTAAAGATTGAAAGTAATATTCGAGACCATATGAGTTGCACAAAAATTCCAGCATGCATGGGAACTAAGATAAGCTAAGTTTGCATGCAACAAGGGGGCAGAAAGACCAGGAAAAGTAATAGCTTACGTTTAAAGAAAGCTGAGAAGGAACGAAAGGAATTATTCGATCAATGATCCAGAGTTAGTTACATTATGAACACACTTAAGAGTAGAACCATAGCAACACACAGGTAAATTCCCATAACCGTAGAATATGCAAATCTGCAAGTAGTGGCCCAAGCCACCATAACCCCTTTCGGAATCTGCTTCCACACAACAAGCCATAACAATAGAAGGCTTCTGAATAACATCAATTGCGGCGGCCGACAAGCCTCACACGTACCGCTACAAATCATACACACAGCTTGATCACGCTGAATGAACTGATCACAAATCCCAACATGCCCAATTTCAACTGTGGCTAATCAATCCCTTTCCTTCCAATGTATCCTTGAGTGCTTTAGAAATAATACTGACTCTCTTCGACACATAACATACTCCATCTACACTCATCCCGAGTGACCTTGAATCTCGAGACCATACTGTCTCAACTCCTACGAACCATTTCGTACTTCCCAATTGCTACATCACAAGCCAACCATCACGGAAAATTCTGTGCCTCTTCTCATAAGCTGCTACAAAGCTTGATTCTTGATTGTACCAATAAGCTCGACATCATTAGGCACCACACTTTACCTCTTGAATTCACTAGGACCGTTATTGAGAGCCACCCGCCCTGAATTGTCCCGAATATACTCAGCTCCATAAATCTCATAGCACATGAATACCCTCTCGACGAGGCACCCGGCAAAATCACTTCCTCCGAAACCTGTATCTATACAAGGCATAAGTCCTGAATCCCTTCCCAAGTTCGATTATGAGCCAATAAGGCCAACCATAGCATGCCTCCAACAAGTCATTTGCTCAAATTA
>NW_017690624.1:0-774 GCF_001879085.1 Nicotiana attenuata
GATATTACAAAGAACTCTCAGGGTCCCATGACTCTATATTGTGATAGTCAAGCGGCTATTGCATATAGAAAAGATCCTAAGTATCACAACAAGACCAAACACATTGACATCAAGTATAACTTTGTAAAAGACATGGTAGCAAGTGGAGAGATAAATTTACAGTACATTCCTACGCGAAGCATCATAGCTGACCTTTTACAAAGGTGATATCTAGAGACCTGTTTGAGAAACATGTTATGGCTCTAGGTTTGCCAATGATATGAACATATTTATGTATTGTAAAATAAATTTATTGAGTCTTCTGTGCTAACTGTAGTCCGTGTACGCGAGGTGACGAGTGCGTGCTCGGACTTATTTGTGGAAAATTTGCCTTTTAGGGTTCTTAGGTCCTTGTATTCACTAAGTAGGAAGTTGTTTTGATATGATTGAGTTTCCTATTTGCTAGTTTTACCTCTACATGCTCTATACGATGTTATTAGTACTTCTTTACCTCTTACTTGTTATTTGGCCCTTATTTGCCTTAATTGAAGTAATTGCCTTTACTTATTGTTTTCGTTACTCCTTAATTGTAAGTTCCTCTATGAGTTTGTGCATATATGCTACATGTCCAAATTATTGTGTTTGTCTGTGTAGTTATCACGTGCCTTACATGTCTTGTTGTTTTTTGTAAAGGTTGTTGTATTCCTTTGATTTTTTACGTAATTCTCTTGTTGTCGTGTACTTATACTCTTTGTGGTAGAAATTCTTGTAATTGAGTTGTTCATTTTGTTGTTG
>NW_017690624.1:4436-5696 GCF_001879085.1 Nicotiana attenuata
CCGTCAAGGCCTCTGACATACTGTACAAAATGAACCTCTGTCTATAAAGCCTCTAAGAGTATTAGACATCAAACAGGACAGGGCACCGGCCTACCAATAAGTCTGTAGCAAAACTCGGACACGATGACTCATAGACTCGGCTGCACTCCGAATGAGGTGGAGTCTTACCGATCCTTCGCTAAATGCTAACCTCGTCTACTATGAGGGCTCGTCAAACAGATTATATATACCTGCAGGCATGAATGCAGCGTCCACAACAAGAGGACGTCAGTACAAATAATGTACCGAGTATGTAAGGCAAAACTGAAATATAATAATAAGTCGACATTAATTAAAGAGATGTAAGAATCAACCTGAATCTCTGTATATGCATACTTATTATACTTATATATATAATGCTTCTCTTTGAGACTACTATCCATATCGTATGATGCATGACTGCCCAATTGATCGGTGGTAACTGCCCGACCGACCGTAGTCCGGCGGTAAAATGAATATGAAATACTTGCCCAACCAGCCATAGCACGATGGTAAATAATATGCATGACTGCCCAATCGGCCGTAGCACGGTGATAATAATATGCATGACTGTCCAACCGGCCGTAGCACGGTGGTAAATGCATGAAGATGCATGTATCACTATATTATGAACATTAACATCTTTATCATATGCCTCAATAGGGAACTAGGAACATACTTAGACATGCTTGAATATCATTATACGGGAATGATAACGTACACATCCTTAACTACTAAGAGTAGAACCACTTATAAAACAACATTTTGAAATTCAACTGTTTGTGGGTGTCGAACATCATGAGAAAACACCATCTCTTTAATTCGTGTGTATGTGTGATAATGCTAGTCTTTTTCTTTTCCTTTTTTTTGCCTCTCCAAATTTTCATGTATATTTCAATGTTCAATATTTCTGGGTCAATGATTTTACTTACCTTATTCTGGTATTATTAGTATTAATTACTACTTCATTATCTTTTGCATTCTTGGTTTTGATATACTATGTATATTTTAAATTCATAGATAATCATAATTAATAAGAAGGATTAAAGAGTTTTGTATGGGTCAGAGTCTGACTGAGGGAACCTGGCACAAGGATAAGTTACTAAGAGGCAATTAGGCCGAGGTCGTACACAAGATTAAATAAACTTACTGGCGAGTTGTTAATCAGGGCAGAGGTTGAATGTTCAAGTCTGCAAATAACGGCTAGTTCTGTAATAAGATATTTAGGAGAATATTCCATTG
>NW_017690625.1:0-934 GCF_001879085.1 Nicotiana attenuata
AATGCGATGACACTCCTCCAAAAATCCCAAGGCATCATCTGTTACTAAGCCACTGAACACTGGGGGATCATATTTCTTAAACCTTTCAAGCCTCCGCTGCTCGTTCTCTGAAGCAGCTGACCCATCCTCGGGCTGAACTGGTGCTGCAGGCGGTGGGGGAATAATCTCGGGAACCTGCTCAACCTGCACTCGCTGCTCAGGAGTGCGGACGGCGGGAGTCTGCGCTCCTCCCCTAGCCTGGGATGTGGCTGCAGCGAGGGGAAGCAACCCCGCCTGAGCCAAGGTGGTGTACATGCTCATGAACTAAGTCAAAGTCTCCTGGAGCGCTGGAGTAGTAGTGGCAGTAGTAGGTGTGCCAGCTGCCTGGGCTCCGGCTGGATCTGCTGGTGGTACCTCGGCGGCAGCTCGGGCAGGTGCTCTGGCTGCACCACGTGCGCGTCCTCGACCTCTACCCCGGCCCCGGCCTCTGGCGGCGGCAGCAGGGGGCGCGGGTGCCTGATCATCTCGAGTAGCGCGTGTCCTCACCCATCTGTGAGAGAATAGAAGACAGAAGTTTAGAATTGATGTCAAAAGTATCGCACGACAAGGAATCCAAATGAAGTGAAGATTTTTCCTAAACAGTTACATAGCCTCTCGTAGATAAATACAGACGTCTCCGTACCGATCAGCGAGACTCTAATAAACCGGCCTGTGTACCGTGACTCCTATGAACCTAGAGCTCTGATACCAACTTGTCACGACCCTAGTTCACCAATTGTGAACACGTCATGACGGCACCTAGTCTTCACGACTAGGTAAGCCTAACACATTGCGGAAGTAACAACATTTGCGAAATTTATATTCGAAGCTAAATAACATGAGTAATGTATACAGTTGCCGCCTTGCACATACACTTTAATACGAAATACTGAAATAACCTCCAAGACCCGGAAAC
>NW_017690625.1:4870-5696 GCF_001879085.1 Nicotiana attenuata
CGGCGTAGGCCGTCGTCCTAGGACGACGTTTACCATGACTTCATTCATACCTTCCAGTGTCACTCATCAATACATTGCTACCACGTATATATATCATGGCGTCCGATCACGGCCCGATCGGCTAGGCCGCCTTACCGAGCGTTTCTATTTTCCATCACTCATCTCATATCAACCTTTGTTTCCCATAAATCATTTCATAGGCACTTAGGGCCACAATTATAACATCATACTTGGCACTAGGCCATATTTCGCAACTCACATTCCACATCACTTTCACTTTCAACAACAAACTTACAATTTAAGATAATGTGCATACACAAGAGAAATTCAAGTTATAAGCATAGAGAGGAATTCTCATAATTCGGCACAATAATCACAATTTAAACTTGACTTGAATCTAGGCAATTTAGCATATACTTCACATTTGTCAATCTCAATTTATTGTCTAAGCATTTCAATACATGATTCACATTCCTTGCATCTTTTGAAGTTATCAAGAATAGCATATTGATCATATTGGAATGCATCTTTCACAAATATAGGGTCACAACACCAATTCATGTAAGTATCAATCAAAGCAAGAATCCAAAGTTCTGTCTTACCACATTTACACAAGCATCGATAGAGCTCAATTTGTAAAGGACGGGGTTTTAGCCATACATACCTTGTTTAAGCTTTCCTTAAGTTACTACAACGTTCCGGAAATTCTAGCAATCCCAATCTACTTTGAGACATAACAAAATCGAACACAAATTAGAAAGGTATTCATGGTTTCAACTCATTTGAGTATTTTATCAAATACTAGTTGAGCATCTTAATTTCAAAT
>NW_017690626.1:0-5696 GCF_001879085.1 Nicotiana attenuata
CGTGTCTTAGCCCCCATCATACATGTCCTGGATCACTCTAATATATGCTACAGGCACACCTCCCGCCTCTAAACATCTCCATAGAACTTCTTTCGGTACTTTGTCATAGGCTTTTTCCAGGTCAATGAACTCCATATCGTAAATCCTTCTTCACCGCCCTATACCGCTCTACCAATCTCCTCACAATGTGTATGGCCTCAGTAGTCGACCCGGCATGAAACCGAACTGGGTCTCAGAAATGGACACAGACCTCCTCAATCTCCCTTCAATCACCCTCTCCCACACTTTCATCGTATGGCTTAACAACTTGATACCCCTATAGTTGTTGCAGTTTCGGACATCCCCCTTGTTCTTGTACAACGGAATCATCGTACTCCGCCTCCACTCTTCGGGCATCTTCTTCGTCCTAAAAATGACGTTAAACAACCTAGCAAGCCATTCCACGCCCTCCTTTCCCACACTCTTCCAGAATTCCACCGGGATCTCGTCCGGCCCAGTCGCTCTACCCCTACTCATCCTGCGCATAGCCTCTTCCACCTCCCCCACTCGTATGCGCCTACAATCTCGTTGCCGCTATGAGTACTCCAACTCCCCCAATGCGATGCGCCTATCTCCCTCCTCGTTCAAGAGTTTATGGAAGTACGCCTGCCATCTCCGCCTGATCTGTGCCCCCTCCAATAAAACTCTTCCCTCCTCGTCTTTTATGCATCTCACTTGGTCCAGATCCCGGGCCTTCCGCTCCCTCACCTTAGCTAGCCTATACAATTTCTTGTCCCCGCCTTTAACCCTCATTTCTTCGTATAAATGACTAAACGCTGCGGCCTTAGCTGCCGTAACTGCCAACTTCGCCTCTCTCCTAGCCTTCTTGTACCTCTCCCTGTTGGCACTCTTCTGCCCCTCGTCTATATTCTCTACTAGTTTCAAATATGCCGTTTTCTTTGCTTCCACTTTTCTTTGCACCTCTTCGATCCACCACCAGTCCCCTTTATAGCCACCAGAAAAACCCTTTGAGACCCCTAACACCTCTCTCGCCGCCTCTCTAATACAATTTGCTGTCATTGACCACATACAGCTCGCGTCACCGCTACTCTTCCAGGCCCCCAAAGCCAGCAACTTCTCCCCCAACTCCTGGGCCTTGTCCTTAGTCAATGCACCCCACCTGACCCTAGGAATACCAGACTTAGCCCTCCTCTTCCTCGTCCACCTGATCTCTAAGTCCATTATCAAAAGCATATGCTGGGTCGTAAAAGGTTCTCACTCGGGATGACCTTGCAATCCGTGCATAGACCTCTATCACATTTCCGGAGAAGCAGATAGTCAATCTGGGTCTTGGCCACCGTACTTCGAAAAGTTATCAGGTGCTCCGCCTTCTTCGGGAAACACGAGTTAGCAATCACTAGCTCAAAAGCTTTAGTGTACTCCAGCAGCGAAGTACCTCCTCCGTTTCTATCTCCAAAATCGAAGCCACCATGCACACCGGCATAACCCCCAGGCGACCTCCCTATGAGGCCGTTAAAATTACCCCCTATAATAAGCTTCTCGGTGGACGGTATACCCCGCACCAACCCATCCAAATCCTCCCAGAATTGTCTTTTAAAATGCCTACCCCGTTCTTCCCTCTCACCCTCCCTGAATACCACAACTTAAACCCATCAGCCTCCCGAGCCCTGTTCCCCACCCATCTAGTCTCCCGGACACAAGCTATGTTAATCTTCCTCTTATGGAGAATCTTTGCTAACTCTATTGACTTTCCCATTAGAGTCCCTATATTCCATGACCCCACTCTCAACCTAGAAGGTGCCTTACCCCCCTGCCACCCTTCCCCTCTATCCCTCGCTCCCACCGCTTCCCCCGAGGACATGCCCTCACTCTATCATAGCTCGGCGCTGCCACTAGACCAGCACAAAGCTAAACAAAATAGACTACAAAGGAATAGGCTAAACAGAAACCTACAGGTACACAAGTGTTAATAAGGGTTCCGACTAAGCAGAGGCAAACTACGTATCAACTATCACTAAAGTTATAGACAGGGGCAGCTATAAGCAGACAAGGTCTAATTAAATAAAATTTAAACAGTATACCGTAGATATCAAAGATACAGGAAGCAAAAAGAAAGGAACGAAAAAAATATAACAACAATAAAAAGGATACCGATACCGCGAATACCAAGTACAGAACGAAAGAACCTGGCACAAGTTTTCCTGAAGCGTGTCAGATCTGCTCAAGAGCGCTGACAAGTCCTGCTGCGTCCTGCCGGAAAGCTGTTCGGAAGTCGCCGGGATTTATGAAACTTGCCGGAAATTTGTACCCACCGGAAGATAGTCCGTCCTCGCCGGAAAAGAAATCTGCACCTGTCCAAAAGAAATGGACACACCCACACACATACAAAAAAACAGGGGGGAGGGAGAAAGAGGAAGAGAGAGTGGAAGAAGACGAAGGGGCAAGTGTCACCGGAAAATCACCACCGGCAGGTCGCCGGAAACCAGGGGTCTCCGGACTTGTAACAACTTGCCTGAAACACACCCTACCCGACTCCGGCGGCGAGAACAGAAAAGAGGAGAAAGAAGGGGGAGAGAAACAGACGAGAAAGAAGGAGAAGGAGAGAGAACGAGAAAGAGAAGGAAAGAGGGAGGACTTACCTGGAGCAGCCCCTGCGGCGGCGACGTTGA
This sequence comes from Nicotiana attenuata, assembly GCF_001879085.1. Classification (NCBI taxonomy): domain Eukaryota; kingdom Viridiplantae; phylum Streptophyta; class Magnoliopsida; order Solanales; family Solanaceae; genus Nicotiana; species Nicotiana attenuata. The sequence continues at coordinate 2,670 of NW_017690626.1, forward strand.
CGGCAAAGCAGCAGATGCCGGCGTGGGTGGGTGCCGGCCTGGGGGGGTGGTTAGGGGCTGAGCAGTTAACGTTAGGGATATTGTAATACAATGAAAATCAAATTTTGAAACATCTAAACAAGGATGAAAAAGAAAAGAGAACAAGAAAACAAGAAAAGAGAACATAACAATAAAGTCTACTGGAAATTTTGCATTACAGTACAGAACTCAATAGAATATTGTTTATTTTCTTCGACTATGCATTAGAATCATTAGTCAGATTAGACTACTAAAACTAGAGGAGGTCCAAATAACTAGAACCAACTCTACTTCTCTAGGTTAGCACTACTATTTTCCTGTTTATTTCAACTAGTATACGTACCCGCGTGATGCGCGGATTGTTTCAAAGAAAAAAATAATATAGTAAAAATATGTCTTTAAAATGGATTAGACCACCTGAAGAAGCAAAAATTTGTCTGAACTTATAATTAGAAAAAAACAAAGAACAGTTATACATATATGTGTAATCCACAGTAATTAAGAAATCACCTTTTGTTGTGGCTTATTTTGGATAAGAAGTATATGAGAATATGAGCAAGTTAGTCGCGTTTGTTGAAGATACAAACGACGACTCACATGGATAATTAAGATCTTGGAAACACCCAATCCTTGTTAGCATAATTTATATAACAGTTTTAAGTGTTAGATAAAATGCATACATTAAAAATATTAATTCTCATCAAGATTTTATGTCACTTACAAACATACCATTGATGTTGTTGCAATAAAAAATACCTTCATGAGAAGCTACATGTTCCTTTACAGCTGAGGCAAAGTTCTCTGTTCCATACTTAAGGTTATTTTTTATGACCTGTAGAAATAAATGTATGTACAGACTATTAGATGAAATAATAAGCACAACATTTGGTACTCTTAGTGAAACAAAAGAATGTGAAATGTTAGAAGATTTACGAAAAATACGTTGTCTTTATTGTTGCATGTGAATCAACCCTCAACCACACATACATAGTTGTATAAAAAGATGGCAACATTTATTACATTCATTCTAACTACTATTGCTGTTGAAAGTCCACCATTAAGGAAAATTATCTAAATTAGAAACATCTCCATTGAATTTATACAACAAAGATATTTTTTTAGCTGGAGCTTTTTAAAAAAAAATACATTTATCACCTAACGATAACAGTCTTAATTAGATCATATTGTTTTATAACTTGACCACTCTCTGCTTGTTTGAGGCAAGATAAATGCGGAGACCTAATTTTTTTTTACCGGTCTAGTAAACGACAACCGCAACTATCAGACTCAACATATCAGATGGCTTTTTTAGACGGAAGATCCGGATCCAGTCTCCGTTAAAATATGTATTTTTCTTTATAAAATAAAGATTTCATTAAAGGGCATCCCTGGCTCTTAAATTAAGTTAGAGCCCACAAAATACAAAAATTGAATTATATCATTTATACCACAAAAATTGTTCCAACCAAACAAATTTGATGTCTCCGTTAAAATTTGTAGGTCGAGTCTTGAGATGTAGCTGGAGGCTAAAAGTGGACAAACCGCGTAAAAAACCTCAATGGGGAGTTAAAATTTTGACTTTATTTGTATTTAATTACAACAGTCTCCAGGGGGGAATCCATTCTCCAGTTTTTTTAAGTAGAATACTGAATTACAGATCGGCTGCATTAAGATTTATCTCAATTGGACTACTGTAGCTCTAACCCATGAACTTTCAAAACATTTGACAAACTAAACCACTGGTGAAAAGTCTAAAGAGCAGATCAATTTTAAATAAAAATACCTTGCAAACAAGTAATCCGAAGAAATGCTTCCCTTCAAGTAATCCCAGAAGAGTAATGTGCCACAACGGGAAAAAAGAATACCTAGTTGTACAGAATACCTAGTTGTACATTTTCCTACTATATCCATATCCTTCTGCCCCATACACTTATTCAATCATACAAATTTATATATATAAGAATCTAATGAATAAATGCAGACACCAACCTAGCGTGAAAGCTGAAAACTGAGTAGGCGTGGTATATGCGATTTCGCAATTTCAAGCTTAATTCTACCACGGATCTCCGAATAACACTCAGAACACACTCCTAAGTCCCAAATCGCCTAACGAAGCTATTTGAATCACCTAAGTCCCATAATATATATTACTAACTACTCAGAGATATGTAACCATCTACTTTTGTTTATATAGATTCTCTATTAAAGTCAAAAATGGTGATGGCCTAGATAATGGAGAAGAGACCGTAGAGATAACTGTTTATGAGTACTTCACTAAACAATGTAACATAGAAATTGCATATTTTCTTAGTCAGGGGCTCACGACCACTGTCAGCTCTCTTCTAAACGTGCTTCTACCTCCCTCCTTTTATATGTGCATTCGCCAGGAAATATGTTAGTCCAACAAATGAATCTATTTAAGACACGCAACACATACAAACAGAAATATAATATGCACTTTGTCCACCTCCATTTTTCAGCAGAAACATTCCATTCCAAGAATTAAAAATTTCAGCAGAAGCACTCCGTTCTATGGTTTCAGACCTTTAGCAAGCAGAAAGAATTCTGTATAAAAAATGCACGGAAATGTGTTCTACTCCAACGTCTACTGTCGAAGTGATTTTCAATTGTAACAGCACTCCATCAATTACTATTCTCAGGTTAGCACTTCATTACCTGTTGAAGGCGATCCATTGTTCTGAGTCGCCTGGAAAATTCATATTCGTGCAAATCCACAATTTAACTGAAGTGATTAACTGCAAATATAGATGTAAAATTTAATAAATAAAAGTACTTCCCTGTGATTAAAAAACAATTAAGTTATAACAGGATATATCAAAGTAAATTAAATTTAGAAGAATGTTTACCTCATCCAATTTTTTGTTTGTCCGTAGTATGACCAACTATATACTGAGTATGTACATTGACGGGCTGCTCATTCATACTTATTAAAAACTTCTATTCTCTAATTTCTTTGTACACTACATTTGTAGCTTCATTTGTTATTTT
>NW_017690627.1:0-2631 GCF_001879085.1 Nicotiana attenuata
ATCTATCATTAATTTCATCCTTTAATTTCGGATTTGGGATGAAAAATTTGGGAAAATGACAGAAGTTCTTCAACTAGATTTTGGATTTTGATTATAATTTTGATATTGAAAAGTATTAGGTACTTCCTTACTAAAATTTATCTAAAAATGCAAAATCAACTATTTTTGGTATTCTCAAATATCATATTAAAATAAAAACCAAGGTACTATCTTTTATAGTTTTTTTTTAATTATATGGAAGTTATATATAAACTAAAAGTAGCTAGATAAAAATATCAATTGCTAAATAAAGAAAATATTTTTGTAATTTTTATTTTTGTGACAAAATAAAGTAAAAGAGTCAAAACTAGTTGAAATAACTATATTAGACCTAAACTAAATATTTACGCTAAAATGCGTAAAATCTTGGGGAGGGTCAAAAATTACATGTCTACAATATTATAATTGTTCTGACTCCGTTATGTATTGTCCATGCTTAATATGATGATTTTCAATGTTGAACAAGGCGTTATGAAAGTATTCTTGGTAATTGACCATTGTAGAGCATTGGCTCAAGTTGAGATTTATGTTGTGAAGTGATTGTGGGAATGAGGAGAGGTTTATGATATTGTTTCCCTTGCTGGGATGTTATTGCTTATGATATTATTTCCCTTGCCGGGATATTATAGTTATACTATTGTTCCCTTACCGGGATTCTATTGTGATTTTATTGATTCCCTTACCCGAATTGCTTTGTGATTGTTGCTTGGGTAAGAAAGAGTGAAAAGCACGAAGGGTGATGCCGTGCGTGATATTTATGAGTGAGTGTTAATGCACGAAGGGTGATGCCGTGCCGATATTGTGAATGTAAAAGCACGAAGGGTGATGCCGTGCCATGATATGAGTTATAATGCACGAAGGATAATGCTGTGCCATGATTATGTGAGGTAAAAGCACGAAGGGTGATGCCATGCCGAATCTATTGATTTTTTTATGGTGAGAACGAGAGTAAAAGAACGAAGGGTGATGCCGTGCACTTGTTACTGTTTTCCTTATTCTTGCTCATAGTTGAATTATGATGTTCTTTGTGCTTCTCTACTGAAATTATGTTGGTACTTGATATTCCCCGCAGCATGTTTCCCCGTCTCATCTTAAATCGCTAGTTTATGTTATTATTATTTGTCGTATATGATTTTAACTGCACAGGTTTATTTGGTAGTCTTGTCCTAGCCTCGTCACTACTTCACCGAGGTTAGGCTCGACACTTACCTGCACATGGGGTCGGTTGTGCTGATACTACACTTTGCACTGTGTGAAGACCCCGGTACTGGAGCATTTGGACCATAGAGAGGTTGCTGCCTTCAGTCCAGTGGAGACACGAGGTAGTCCTGCAGATGTCCGCAGGCCTTGGCGTCCCCTTCTATCCTTTCCATTCTGTTTTACTTATTTCAGAGACAGACTTGTATTATTCTATTCAGACCACTGTTTGTAGTATTCGTAGATAGTCCTTGACATTGTGACACCAATTCTGGGTAGAGTTGTATTTTGGATTTTCGTACTAGTATTTAGTTAAACTATTAGATTTCGTCTTTCGCATTTCCGTTTATTATGATTATTCCGTTGTTGATCACATGTTAATTCGTAAGTGCTAAAAGGTTAAGGAAAAAGGGTTATAAAATCCGTAATACTTGGCTTGCCTAGCTTTCATGAGTAGGCGTCATCACGACTCCCGCGGGTGGGAAATCTGGGTCGTGACAGTAGAGTATCAAATCACAGCTCGTAACCAAAATACTCAGGAAAAATCACATCAAGCTTACTGTTAGACCCTAACTCTTTGTCATCGGGCGTGGCACGGCTGTGGCAAGGATTTGGGCGTGATGGCCTTGCCAATGGCCTATGTGCGGGCAAAACGATCATGCGGGCGACGGACAAACATTGTCATTGAGGGCTGTTGTAGGCAAGTATTGGCCAAGGCCTTGGGACAGGCAAGGCGCGCTTGGCAAAGGCTTGGTGAGGCAGCATGGGCAATGTTAGGGCGGCATGGCACGGCATGCGCGCCAAAGCCGGAGGCATGGCACTTTTGGGTTGTGGCAGCTATGTGCGGGCTAAGCTAAGGCAAAGCGGGAAGGCAGGATGATGGCAAAGGCTTTCAATAGCTAAGGCAAGGCTATGTGAAGGAAAATACAAGCAATGGCACGAGGGAAATGAAGGTTGACATGGACAAGGCAGAAAACTAGGCCAAGGCAGTGCGCGGGCGGCAGCGACGCTGGGCGTGTGCGGAAAAATCATGGCAGCGGGTTGCGGGCAAGACATTGGCGTGGAGCAATGTCAAAGTGAGCTAATGCTTGGCGCAAAGCAAGCCTTGGGAGAAATTCAGCTGGCCAAGTGAGGATGGCACATGCAATGCACATGGAAGGCAGTTTTGGCGGTTACCTTGTCTTAACTTCTTTGTCCCACGATCTGATCATGCTTGTTCCATTATCCATTTCGTGTATATTGTGTCCTAAGTAGTTGGGGATGTCAACTACATGTTAGGAACAAGATTTAAACTTAGCCCGACAAGTGGCAAAAGCTGTAGACGACAAGTGTCATGTGATGTCAAGTTTAAGGGCTGCCTATGTTCTATAAATAGGGCCTTTGGACTTAGGCAGA
>NW_017690627.1:2778-5696 GCF_001879085.1 Nicotiana attenuata
TTACTCACTGAGTTGGAGTACTCACTTTACTCCCTGCACCTTGCGTGCAGATGCAGGTATTTGTTCACCCGGTAGCGGGTTTTGAGCCGGTTGAGGATTTTGCTATCATAGCTGAGCAAGGTGACCGCCAGCGTTCGCGGCACCGGATTTCTTCCTTTGATTCTAAGTTTTATTTTGTATATAACTGGCCCTGTAGTTGTACTTAGACTCTTCTAGATGCTCGTGACTTGTGACACCCCGGTCGGTTGTGTTGGGTTGCAATTACATTAATTAATTTCATTAAATCATTTTTGAACTGTTGTTTAACTGATTAACTGCTTAAAAGTGGTGTTCTGAAATGGTCTGGCTGGCCTTGTCTTCACGAGAGGCGTCATCACGACCGGAGTGGGGTTTGGGTCGTGACACCAATGCTCCTTCAATCTTCAGTAGGTCAAAAGTCTCTTTGATAATATATTTTGGTGTATTTATACCATGTAGAAGCGGGTCCGCACGGAACTACCCTTTCCAAGATGAGTGGGAAACTACTTTGCAAATTTTGTACAAGCGCGACGCACCACACCCTGTTCTATTTGCCGTGCCTGCAACGTTTATCAGAGAGCTGCAACTTGTCATAAGGCCTCCAATGCACTGCCACGTCGCGCCTCGTGGCGCCTCATGCAGCATGGCAGTTCAAAATTGCTAGAGTATGCTCTTTTTCTCTCTTTTTAATACCCAAACTTGGTCCTCGACCCTCGAATACGATCCCGGTTTATTTCCTTGGGCTTTTACTCACACTTCAAAGCTCCAAACTGTTCATATTAGCTCCAAACTTGCTTCTCACTCGGAATCAGTTCCAGCAAGGCTTAAAACATGTTATTAGCGCAAATAACCATTATTTAAGCTCAATCATAAGTAAAGTGTAGAAATCAGAGTGGAAAATATGACTAAAACATGGGTTTCTAACCTACCATCAACACCCGACACTTAAACCATTGCTCGTCCTCGAGAAATCAAACTACACTTCACACAAAGATGACCTTCTCATCAAACAACTTCCCTAACGCATCATTCCAAGAATATTTAAAGCAGACTATGCACCATCTGTAACATCTTAGCCTCAAGACTCGACTCAAAAGCACTAAGTATTTTTCACCTCCTGCTCACTTACATAAATACAGAGGCCAAAGACCATACCTTTCCTTTGCAAATCATGTGCCCTCACACCAAAGATAGAGAGTAGTTCCACACATAATAAAATTCAAGAACAAGTAGGAACTCAAGATAGAAATAATTTACTCACTCAGAGAATCAAAAATCATACCACAGAAGACATACCATAGGCTTGCCCATAGTGTAATACTATGCTAATTGAATTCATTCACTCAAAGATCAAGTAGGCCTTTAATTGGTTGTAATGTAAGCTGCGGGACGGGTAGAATACATTTGGATATAGTGACTACACCTCCCAAAGCACTTTAATACATATACATTAACAATTCAAACCCCATAGTTATGTTGAACCAAATCCTAACCTTCACAACCTAATTGCACCAAGCCCCAATTTATTTAAGCGACAAATAAGATGAGAACTACCACTAGCAAGGAATCGATTTTTTTTCCTAATACATGCACAAAAAATTTTCCCCCTCTTTTCAAAGTTTTGATTTTTTTTTCCAAGCAACTTCATTGTTTTCTTTCTTTCAATTCCTTAAACGTGTCTCTCACAAATTTTCAAACAGTGCACATTTCTCCATTTTTTCTATAATCCACTCAAATACCCAACCATACCTGTACTTAACTTTTAACAGCTCATAACAAATTCAAGTGCTCAAGCGAGGTGAAAGATTCAAACAGATAGTAAATTCAAACATAGAGGTTAGGCTCGTAGTGTGGTTGCCAAAGAAATAGGATTACTGGCTCAAAGGGGCTAACTAAGAAAACACATTAATTTGGTGGGTAAAAGCATATAACTGGCTCAACAAAGAAACACCTCTATCACATCCTAGACTGAACAAGACTGCTATTTCGCTTTGCAAATACATAGGGCAAGTTCTAGACATCAACTGACATGCACATAATATCAACAAACCTTACTCACTCCTTCGCACATAATTCACTTAAGATTAGATCTATCCCGACTCTCTAGTCAAAGCAGTTAAGAAAAGTCAAAATCAAACAAATTAAGGTACTTATCCATGAGTCAAGAACTTAGCCTAGGCGTCACAACTAAGGCACTCACCACTCTCAAGGTATACACAGTCAAGGAAAATTGCTCCCAACTAGCATAATGACACAAGATCTCTTTATTCCTACAAAAGAAAAATTAACTATACCTGGTTCAAGAAAAATCCTTAAAAAAGAACAACAGCACAAAGAAAAATCAAGGGGGAATTGTTACACTACCTAAGAAAACAAAACCAAAACAAAAGACAATTTTTTTCCTTCAACTTTGATCCCTCAAGAAGACAGTCGTGGATATCCATCATCAGGAAAAGTCAATTTTTTTTGAATAACGAAAACAACGACACAAAGATAATAGAACAACATATATATATATATATATATATATATACACACACACATATTTACATCCTGCACCCCACACTTTAAATTGTGGCATGTCCCCATGACACACAAATAAAAAGCAAGAGGTAAAGAAAACTCCCCTAAATCATCTAGTCTGGGTCTGAATCAATGTTGGGGTAATAACACATGAGGAAACCGAAAAAATGGGGAAAACGGGACGGTAACTCACGAGACGACGGGTCGGGTCGTCACATGAAACGACTGCCTTCTCTTGTGTAATCGGTTCCCCCCTTTAGGTTAGGTCTAATGTGTCTATTAAAGGTGAGGAAGAAGGGTTTTTCTAGGGTATTGGGTTTCATGAGTATTGGGCCTGTCTTGTTTGGGCCTGAGAATATCCAAAATTAGGCTTAAAA
>NW_017690628.1:0-1183 GCF_001879085.1 Nicotiana attenuata
AGAAAGAAAAAGTAAGAAAAGAAAGTTTTTTTTAGTTTAGTCTTGTTTAGACCAAATGGTAAAAAGAAAAACTAAAAAAAAAGAGTTTTATTTTCAAATTAGTTGTTATTTCCACTGAAAAGAAATATTAAAAAAAGATCTTGGTTTCGAAGATAGTTAGTTTTATTTGCCCGAACTACGCAGGTTTGATTCTCACCGGATGTGAGATACGTAGGCAACCCTCATCGGGTCCAACCTCCCCTTTTTCAAAAATAGCCAAAAATGCCAATTTGTTTTTAATTTCGTCCTGAATAAGTCGGGTGCCGCCATTCTTGTTTAAAATAAGCCGAATGTCCCCAAAAAAGGGCGCCGGAAGGCTGTTTTTGCAAGAACAGCCACCCTGAATCAGTTTCAACGGTTAGCAGGCACAGCCTTAAAATCTTCTCCCCGAAGTGCTGAAAGGCCGTAACTGCAAAACCGGCCGTTTGTTTTAAATTGGAAATTTGAACAAAAATAGTATCATTTTTCCCTTTTAGGTCAAAATAAGTGATTAAATCACCTTAATAAATGTGCAGGATGAGCACGATTCTAAATGAACCTTTTTCAATCATGCATAAAATCCCTTTGGAGTTGTGTCTGTGGTGGAACGACCTAGGAGGAGAAGGGCAAGATGAAGTCAAAAAATATTTGAAATGGCTTACTGGTTTGTTAGAGATTGTGCCTCGGGGAGACATTATCAGAGCATTGGTCACATGTTGGGACCCGGCACATAACGTCTTCCATTTCTCGGACTTTGAGCTAACCCCGACACTAGAGGAAATAGCCGGCTACATCGGGAAAGATGAGGTTCCTTTAAGGCACAAGTATTTGGTTGCCCCGAGAACTTTAGCGGTGCACCGATTCTTAGATTCACTGAAGATAAGCAGGACGGTCCACAACGCAGACTTGGCAAACAGCTTTTGTACTCCACACTTCATATACCACAGATATGGCCACATAGGAGGGTTCAACAACCCGGAAAACAAGATATGTAGCAAAGGAAACCGCCAAAAATGGGAAGAACATAGACGTTTTGCTTTTATGGTGGTCTTTTGGGGCTTTTGGTATTCCCGAGGAAAGATGGGAACATTGACATAAAAATAGCCGGGGTCGCCAGTACTCTACTCACTCAAGCCAAAAGCACTCTTGCGCCCATGATATTGGC
>NW_017690628.1:2071-5696 GCF_001879085.1 Nicotiana attenuata
CTCAACAAGGTAGAAAGGGAATTAGCCGGGGTTCGAAAACAATTGGCTAAAAATGCGGAAGAACGGGCCCGCATGGTTAAGCAGTTGAAAGAAGAATACGATAATGAGTTCACGGGATTAAAGAAAAGGGTCATTGCCACAAAGAACAAAATGATCAAACAGGCGAAAGAATTCAAGGTAGAAAGAGAGCACTGCTACACGGCGTTGGCACAATTAGAAATGGACTTGCAACAACTCCAGGAACAAAACCAGGTAGCCGAGCAGACTTTGGAGGCCCGGGCCCAACAGATTGGGCGGTTGCTTCAAGAAAAGGGCAGAATCAGAGAGAGAATCTTAACCGTTGCTCACTACATTACTAGGAAATGCCAAGTGTGCGAGAACATGACTCGCACCACCTTCTTTGCATCGGTGATGATATTTGTGAAGCAGATAATGAGTGACCTGGACAGACTTCAAGGGGAACTTGCATATAGGCCCGCGGCGAGACCGAACGATGTCCCGCGGGCACCAGGAGCTTTAATGTATTCATGACTGTCATTTGAGTCTGTATTTCCTTTTCTACTAGAGTCTGTCAGTTGTCTGAGTCTGTATTTTCTTTTCGTTAAAAGTCAGTCAGTTGATTGAGTCTGTATTTTCGTTTGAAATAGAATAGCGATGGTGGAGTCTGTAGTTCTTCTCTGTTTGTTTTAATCTGTCAGTTTTGAGTCTTTGTAATCGAAGTATTTGCTATCGATAAAATTGAAAATCCCAAAAACATTTTGCTTCTATTTTACATTTATTTTGCAAGAACTACGCTTGGTCTGATTCATGCGGGGTCATGATACGTAGGCAATCTATATAGGATTCGACCGTAACCAAATAAAAGAAATAGAAAAAGAGAAAAGAAAAAAATAGGGGAAAATAAGAGAGAAAATGCAAAAGAAAAAGGCTAGAAACAAACAATGGAAAAACAAGAGGGAGGAATGAGAGAAAAGGCATGGCAAATACAGAAAAAGGAAAGCCGGGATGACGCATGCAACCAAGCAAAGGCATAATAGAAATGGTTAACTGCTTAGGTGCATTCATTCCCCAAGTGCGGCTACCTATCTATTAATGCTATAACCGCTAACAAAGTTGTTGTTGATGATGAGACCAGGCAGGTGGTTAGTTGACTGGCATTCCGGCAACCCCTTCCTACAACACCCGGTCAAAAAAAACAAGTTGATCATGGCCAACCAGGAACTTGACGCGAGTATTATCGATCCTTCGAGAGAGGTGGAAGAGTTGGATGTTAATGTGATGAAAGAAGAGATGTATAAACTGAAACAACAGATTGCCAAGATGTATCAAGCATGGGCAAAAAAGGCGCCCGATATCAACAAAAATCCATTGCCGGCCCATCATGAGACAAATATGATCCAGATAGTGCATAAGGGAGGGGAGTCTAAGAAGCCTTCACAGACCGTCATGATGATTCGGTCCAGTGAGGTCGGGCCGGTTGAAAAGTCAACAAGTGGGAAATCAGTGATCAGGTTGGGCGGGACAGACAGTGAGCCATCTGCGGTAGTCAAGAAAGGGTCCTCAAGTGAGGTTGCAACGAAACAAGAAAGGGAAAAAGTGGTTGTGCCAGGAGTGTCAAACAAGCCTGTCGTGATTATGAAGGGTGCCCACACAGACCCCGTCATTGTCAAGCCGGGGGCGGTGAAGCATCCGGTGTCAGCAGTTCCAAAGCCTGTGGTTGTCTTTGATGAGGAGTTGATTTGAGAGGGTCCAAAGTTTATTTGATGAAGTAAATACGGTGGAAATTGGGGAAAGCTCTGGTGATGAAGAAGTGCATTTCGTCAGGCCTAATGCAAAGATCAACAATTGGGAAGCTACTCCTCTTCCTACTCGGAGGGAGTTTTGGTAGTTGGTTTTGATTTTCTTTTAGTTGTCTGGATTATTCTAGGGTTGTGATTCAGGTTCTACGTTCCGTCCGTTTGAACGTGTTAAACCTTGTTATCTTCAATTTCAGTGAAATGCAATTTCCCTTCTTCTTCATTCCTGATAGTTTCATTTTTGTTTTTCTTTTCTTTCTTGTACAGTTCTTTCTATGCTGGTCTCAATGACATGACATGCATGATGAATCTTCGGCCCAGTCTTAAAAGCCGGTTTAATTTTGAAGTAATAATATAGGAAATTGAGTGTGATGATGAATTGGAACATGACGATGATGAGTGGGTCAAAACCGGCTTGGAGCAATTGAGTCAGATTGATGAAAAGAGATTGGAAGCAGTATGTCATGGCCAATTGTACCAACAGAGAATGGCGAGAGCATATAACAAGAAAGTGCGTCCACGGAAGTTCGAAGTAGGACAGTTAGTGTTGAGACGTATCTTGCCTCATCAGGCTGAAGCAAAAAGAAAGGTCACCCCAAACTGGCAGGGACCATTTGTTGTAACTGGAGCATTGTCCAATGGTGCATTATATTTGACAGATATGGAAGGAAAATGTGTAGAAATGGCCATCAATTCCGATGCGGTCAAGAGATATTATGTATGATCTTCGTTGTTTTAATTGTATTTGTTTGTACTTGGCATGTTTTAAAGATTGGAATGACGAAGGCATTTTGTTCTGCTATCCAAACACTTTATCCTTTGTTACCCCCTTTGAGCCTCATTCATTTTCTTTCATACCCCTCTTTCGGAATCAGTAGCAAAGATTAGAAACACAAGCGTGAAAGATAAGTCAAGGAAAAAGAGAAAAGAAAAGAATGAAAAGGGAGAGAAGGAAAAAAGAAGAAGAAAAGAAAGAAAAAAGGAAGAGAAAAGAGAAGAAAAAGAAAAAGAAAAGGGAAAAAGAAAAAGAAAAAACAAACAACAAAAAGAGAAAGGAAGAAAGAAAAGAAAAGAAGAGAAAGTAGAAGAAAAAGAAAGGAAAAATCACAGCAACAAAGTAATTTCTATGACCTGAACTACGCTTGACTTGATCCCGAAAGGGTACGTAGGCAGCCTCTCTCTGAGGTTCATTCACACCGAAATAAAAGTCCAAAAGTCCCCAAGGAAGAAACTGGGGCAGAAGTTGTGGTTGGGCAAGAGATTTGATTCCGACAGTTGTAGTTTTGAACCCACGTCGAATTATTTTTGAGCCTTTGATACTCTTTCTTTCTAACCCTGTCCAAAAGCCTGCATTACGGTCCAAAGAAAGACCTTCTGATCAGTCTTCAGGGAATGCCAAGTCGAGCAAGAAGAGGTGATTTATGTTAGGGACAACATTCTGGTCCAAGCAGAAAAATGATGAAAATGAGAGAGTCTTATTGGTGAATACCCTCACGGGCACCGTAAGGCGAAGTGAGTTGAGAGAAATAAAATGAGAGAGTCTTATTGGTGAAAACCCTCACGCGCGCCATAAGGCGATGGTGAGTTGAGAGAAATTAAAATGAGAGAGTCTTATTGGTCAAAACCCTTGCGGGCACCTTAAGGCAAAAGTGAGTCTTCAGATGGACAAATGAGATAGGCCTGTGGGTGAAAGCCGTTCAGGACACTGCAGGACGAACAAGGTTAGGGTTTGGTTGAAGAAATCAGGTTATGAAATTCCGGAGCAACAAAGCGTGGCAATTGAAAGTTGATTTGGTTGGACAGATTGGGCCGGTTAGTCCAAAATGCAT
>NW_017690629.1:0-419 GCF_001879085.1 Nicotiana attenuata
AACAATGTTAGACGTGTATTTTTGCAGATCATGGTTAAGAAACGAGGAGGTACAGAACAACAACAACCCGGGAGAGGTGGTTCCTCCCGAGGGGGAAAGGGAAAGAGAATTGCTAAACTCACTCCCAGGCCCGGGCAAACATTAAAAAGACCCGTAAGCTGATACGGGCTGCCTCCCACTCTTCGGGGAGTGAGTATGCACCCTCCCGGAGAATCACCTCAGAATCAGCCCCCACTCAAACCTCTGACCCATTCCAATTACATGACACTCCTTCACCTTCACCCACCTCCAAGAGACCGATCAACGTAATTTCGGATTCGTCTGATGAGTCCGTAGCAAGAAGTGAAGAACAATACTCCACCCCCTCCCAAGCTCTATATTCTCGGGTAGGGAGTGGTCACGGAGTAATGGTGGTAGGG
>NW_017690629.1:4954-5696 GCF_001879085.1 Nicotiana attenuata
AATTCAAGCTTAGTGGGTCTAACTCTTCTTGAGAGAGAGAGAGAGTCATATGACCCTAAAAGTTAACCCAACAAGGAATTGGGATGGACCCATGAGAATGGTAGTCCCAATTAACGGGTTAAACCTCGAAAGAGTATATACCCTACTTGAGCCCTAGTTGCCCGGTCTAATTGGCCTACCTAATTGGTCTCGAGAGAGTCAATTGGGCAAAATCGTTCTCTCTACCGAGAGGTGTGAGAATGAGTGCAATTGTGCAACGGCTATAGCACTAAACCCAGATTTATCAATCTCCCCTTAGTAGCTTCTACCCGTTAGCTAGCCACCTAGGTAGTGTCACAACCCTAGTGCCTTTTTCCTATATTAAGCACAACTTAGCAATATTTCCTTAGCATAATTTAGCTTTAATCCTTAGATTACAATAGTAGTTTTAAATATAAAAAACCCCCAAAGATGTTAGGAGTGTAATTAGAAGTACAAACGCAATTCTAAACTAAACAGGCAATACAACTCTATTCCAAGCTCCCTGTGGAAATTCGACCCTGATCCACTATTCGGGTATTAGTTATTGCTACCCACTCTTCCTGCCATTGTGTAGTGTTGAGACGGCCGCGATCAGGCACCTGACTAGTACCCTCTCCCGCAGCTGTATCAAGCCGTCTACTAATTGTTTGCTTCCTAGTCGAAGGCATCGCTGAAAGAAAACAAGGTGAATATTAAAGATGAACACTTACGACTCAACTCT
>NW_017690630.1:0-1407 GCF_001879085.1 Nicotiana attenuata
TCTACTTACACATAACTTCAGACAAGGAAATGCAGTTGCGTATGACTCTAGACAAAGGAAAGACAAAAAACTAAAAAAACAAACAATATAATCCGGGAAGAACTAAATTAGGTTTGCTTAACCGCCTCTTTCTGTGAAACACATCTAATCATAATTGCATATCTCAATTTGTAATATGCTTAGAACCCTAGGAAATCAAAATATTGCAAGTGACAATAGCTATTTGTATGCAAGATATCTAGCCCAAAATGTCACCTCTAGTGACACTATGACATGTAATATGTTAAACTCTATTTAGTAAGTAATATATAAATCCTATTAGTACTAAAAAATTTTAACTTCATATCACCCTAACACATCTCGCACCACCCAAAATAAAATAAAATAAATAGAGTTAATAGAGCATATTTTTACAATTTGGCCTAATAAATATAGTAATTGGGGTAAAGAGTATAGACAAACAAAGAAAAGGAAAAATACATTGTAATAAACACGACAAAGTGATTTTGGTGGTTGGGTGAACAAAACATGATATAATTGTTTGCCAAATACTAGTGAAAATTTTAGCTCATCAACAGTGTTTCGATATTATTAAACAAGAAAATTATATACTTATCACTTTGTAAATTCCAAAATTTTTGAAATATTTCTTTCACTGATTTATTTTAAAATTTAATGGCACTTCAAATAATTACATTACAAAATAGAATGATCTTTTTCATCCCGTCATAACCTTTCGGGATAACTACAATACTCTTCATTCATAAAGTATTACTATCTGCTTTTTTGGTTTTCGACGATCAACCTAACTTTTATTTTTAAACATAAGTTCAATATAGAAAATTCAACGATAGGAAGAAAAATTTAACAAGTAGCTATGTATTTTCATAGGGGCATAATCTTTTTTTTATTGAAGATGTTTTTTCATAATTTTTACATGCGGGGCTAGACTTCTAGTTATTCATGCACGAGTCCGAAATCAAAATGTGATTCTTTTTTACTCAAATGACCGAAATATGTGGGAAAACAAGTTAGTTAACAAAATATATATAGCGTCTTTTTAAAAGACGATGTACTTTAACGGTCGTTTGGCCAGTTAAGTATAGCGTCTTCCAAAAAGATGCTATATATATAGCGTTTTTTACTAAAACGCTATACATATTAAGTGAGCCCACAAATAATTCTTCTGTGGTTAACTGACATAACAATAATTCAACTGGGTATAGCGTTTTAAGAAAAATGCTATAACTCTAATAATTGAACCCCAGGCTGGTTTTTGCCTTATTTAAAGAGGTGAAGGATTTTGTAAAAATCCAACATCTTCAAGTGTTCTAAAATTTTTCAAGTGTTCTGAAATTTTTCTTTGTTAAGTTGTTGCATTTTGTCATAATGTCTGAAGAGCGAGGG
>NW_017690630.1:4974-5696 GCF_001879085.1 Nicotiana attenuata
ATGGAAACAAGACCTAACCTTCCACTCGAATTGGGCACCAAACCCCTTATACAAGGCCCTCGAAGCCCTCATACTTAACAGTTTTCCTGAAAGTATCAATCATGCCAGAATATTCAAGGGGAGCCTTGCTCCTCCCATCACCGGTAAGGATGGATGAAGCATCTTTCCAACCCACCATCTGCATCCTTCTGCGTACAACGCAAGAGGGTAAGCAACAGTTTGCCCCACAGTCCCTGCCACAGCCCCACATGCCAGCCTTGTAACAACACCTAACAATACAAATAAATTGGCACACTCCACAGAAAGGTTTGATAGAGCTTAACATAGATGGAGCGTTTGAAAACTCTAAGGCTTAGGTGGAGTATTTAGGGACAGTACAGGAAAATGGATATTAGGATTCCAGAAATACTGTCATGGCCTATTTCCTTTACATATTGAATTGCAGGCACTCCAGGAAGGGCTACAATTGGCAGGCAGGTTTGAACTATTTCCATTAGAAATAGAAACGAACTCAACGGAAGTGATAAATGCTATTAACAATGGACATGTGATACTAGCTAATCTAATTCACTCTTGCAAGTTATTAATGCGCCAGGAGAAGGGCCTTCTACTTCCACATAACTTCAGACAAGGAAATGCAGTTGCGTATGCTCTAGCAAAGGAAGCAAAAAACAAAAAAACAAACAATATAATCCGGGAAGAACTAAATTGTTTGCTTAACC
>NW_017690631.1:0-731 GCF_001879085.1 Nicotiana attenuata
GTACTGGTGACGGGAAAGGGTACAAGAGTGGTTGATTCTTCACCCACTCATGTTGGTCTAACAAAAGAAACTGATGCAATGATTATTTGGGGAGAGGAATTTACTGAAATAGAAGAGAGTGTGAGCAAAACTGGGGGAAGTGGGTCTGGCAAAGCTGCTGAGGGGTTGTTTCAACTTGGGAAAAATATAGATGAACCTGTTCCATCTGAACAAGAAACCCTCTTGGACCTACTGATAGGATTATCAATGGCACCAAAACTCATGTCATTCCCTATGGTTTCATTCTCACAACTGTGCTTGCACATTTCAAGGTACCTATGAAGAAGTGGGGTTAATACTCTGCTTGCTTGCGATTATGAAGTCAATGTCATTCTTAATGAACCTGGTTCATCTAAAAAGACACCTATCAATAGCAAAGTCAGAGTCTTGGTACAGGAGAGTGAGGCAAAGGATATTGAGATAGCAAGGCTGAAGACACGATTGGTTGAGGTAGAATCTGAGAGAGATGTTCTCAGAACTGAACTTGCAAGGGAAAAGGAGAAGAATGATGGAATTCTTCAAGACATGCTAAAACTTCTCCAAGCAAATAACCCAGCCCGTACCTCTTCCAAGCCTTAAATCCTAACCTAGTGTAGATCAACCAGTGACCCAATTCGGGACTTTGTTTCTTTTGCTCATGTTTTCAGTATTTTTATTTCTTCTTATGCTTTGTGTAGAATCTATCAATCATC
>NW_017690631.1:3460-5695 GCF_001879085.1 Nicotiana attenuata
GGCTAGGCTGGATTGTGTGATTTCAGTTAAAATGTGTTATCGGACCTATATGAGATAGGGTGACGTGGGATCACCCCGGGTATATGCATGGTAAAGTTATTCAGTTACTGGTTGGCTTCTAGAACAACTCTGGGTACGATCGAGGACGAACGTGTGTTTAAGTAGGGGAGGATGTAACGACCTGAACGGTCATTTTGAGCTTTTGCACTTCGATCGCCAGTTCTCGGGCATGACTTGCCCCGTGTTATGTATTGTGACTAATGTAGATCGTTGGTTTTGGTTTTCAGGAAAATTTGGAATGAATTTGAAAGAACAATTTCAGTTGAAAGCTTGGAATTTGAAAGGTTTGACCAAGAGATGACTTTTTTGAAAACGAGCGCGGATCGGAGTTTTTATGATTTGGTTAGCTTCGTTGGGTGATTTATGACTTAGGAGCATGATCGGAAGTGATTTTGGAGGTCCGGTGTAGAATTTGGCTTGAATTGGCGAAGTTAGTATTTTGGCGATTTCCGGTCGATAGGCGAGATTTTGATTCGAGGGTCGGATGGAATTCCGAGAGTTGCTGTAGCTTCGTTATGTGATTTGGGATGTGTGTGCAAAATTTCAGGTCATTCGGAGGTGTTTTGGTTGGGTTTTTGATCAAATGTGTGTTTCGGAAGTTTTAGAAGAACTTAGGCTTGAATTCGGTTAGAATTGATGGGTTTGGTGTTGTTTGAGGTGTTTTGAGGATTGGAGCAAGTTTGAATAATGTATTAGGATGCGTTGGTGCTTTTTGTTGAGGTCCCGGGGGCCTCGGGGTGATTCCGGATGGATATCGGGAAGTTTTGAACTTGGATGAAAATGCAGAAAATGCAGCAGCAGGTGCAGGCCTATTTTTGCCTTCGCGTTCGCGAGCCTGGGGCCGCGTTCGCGAGGGAGGAAGTTGGGGTCCCTGAGATTTGTGCTTCGCGTTCGCGTTTGGTCTCCCACGATCGCGGAAGGTTCGTGTGGTTGTGCTCCGCGTTCGCGTTTCAGGTGTCGCGTTCGCGTAGGTTCAGGAGGTTAAAGCTTCGCGTTCGCGGGTCTTCTGACGCGTTCGCGAAGGGTAATTTTGAGCGAAGAGTTGTTTGTGAATCGCGAACGCGGGAAGGCCCTCGCGTTTGCGTAGACGGAGTCCCAGAAGCTGGGCAGAAGGTTAAAAAAATATATCATCCGCGATTTTGGGTCATTTTTCCTCCATGGTTGATCATTTTGAGAGCTTCTTGGTGGCGATTAAAGAGGGATTCAAGGGGAATCGATTGGAGGTAAGAATTTTGAACTTAAAACTCATTTTTATTGTGAAATCCACCTAGAAATTCATGGAAATTTAGCAAAAAATTGAAGAACTTGGGCTTGAGATTTTGAAATTTGACTTGGGGATTTGAGGGAACATTTGAGGTAGGATTTGAGTACTTTTGGTATGTATGAACTCGTGAGGGGATGAGGAACCTATTGATGTGAAAATTTTCGAGTTTCAAGAAGTGGGCCCGGGGCTTAGGTTTTGCAAATTTCGAGGTTTTTGATATTTTTCGATTGTTTTCGATTGGGTATTGTTCCCTTAGCCTATTGTGATGTATTCGCTCTGGTTTTTGGATAGATTCGAAGCGCGTGGAGGCCGATTTGAGAGGCAAAGGCGTCGCGAGCTAGAGATTTTGCCGGTTCGATGTGAGTAATGATTATAAATGATAACCTGAGGGTTTGAAACCCCGGATTTGCACACCGTAGTGCTATATTGAGGTGACTTGCACACCGGATAGCAAGCGTGGGGTAGAGCACCGTTGGGGGATTGTGACTTGGTCCGTCCCGATTGATGATTTTACCGCGTATTTGACTGAAACTTGTTTGTTATTATCATGATTTGGTTTTATTGCCATATTTGGGCTTCGTGCCAATGATATGAACCCTTCGGGGATTTTTATCACTGTTTCCTCACTATTTTGATATACTACTTGAACTCAGTCCTGTTGATTATACTGTTTTACAAACTCAGCCGCTTTAATTGAACTTTGAGACTTAAATGATAATTCCACTGTTGTTTGGGCTGAGCACTACTATTTTATTGATGCCTGAGGGGCTTATGATGTTTTCTGGGCTGAGTGAGGCCGAGGGCCATATGTGAGGAGGCTTTCAGGCCTCAAGTGTGATGTGAGGAGGCTTTCAAGCCTCGAGTGTGATGTGAGGAGGCTTTCAGGCCTCGAGTGTGAGTGTGAGGAGGTC
>NW_017690632.1:0-928 GCF_001879085.1 Nicotiana attenuata
CTATTTGGGTTGATTTTATGTTTAATTTCGAATTTGTGGTTGCAAACACTGATTCAAGCTTTTGCGGGTTTAACTCCTCTTGAGAAAAAGAGTCTATGACCCCAAAATTGACCCAACAAGGAATTGGGATGGACTCATGAGAAACGATAGTCCCAATTAACGGGTTAAACCTCGAGAGAGTAATCACCCTACTTGAACCCTAGTTGCTTGATCAAATTTGCCTACCCATTTGGTCTCGAAAGAGTCAATTGGGCAAAATCACTCTCTCTACCGAGAGGTGTGAGAGTGGGTAAAATTGTGCAACGGTGATAGCATAAGCCCCAATTATGTCAATCGAACCTTAGTAACATCTACCCGTCAATTTGACACCTAGGTGATGCCACGACCCTAGTGCCCTTCTTCCCATTAGATACAACTTTAGCAATTATTCCATAGTATAATCTAGATTCAACTAGTAGCTTGATAACTATAGTTTATAATTGAAAAACCCAAAAATGATAAGAAGATCAATTAAGAGCATACACGCAATTCTAGTCTAGATAGATACCCAGCTCCAATTTCTAGCTCCTTGTGAAAATCGATCCCGACCCTCATATCGGGTAAAAGCTATTGCGACCCTCTCTTCCTACTTTATAGTAGCGTGGAGTTGGTTGTGATCACTTTTTGGCGCCGTTGCCGAGGAGCTAATAGTTTTGGCTATCTATTTAGTTAGTTTTGTGTGTTGTTCTTCTTTCCTTCTTTGTTACTAATTTGTGTCTGTGATTACTACAGGTACCAAAATGGCTTTAAATGCAAACGACCCTCTTGGAAATGTGCTTGCGGGGGAGGATGTTGAGGATATGGAGATGATGAGGTGCCTCTTGTACC
This sequence comes from Nicotiana attenuata, assembly GCF_001879085.1. Classification (NCBI taxonomy): domain Eukaryota; kingdom Viridiplantae; phylum Streptophyta; class Magnoliopsida; order Solanales; family Solanaceae; genus Nicotiana; species Nicotiana attenuata. Next base: position 868 of record NW_017690632.1, read on the forward strand.
TCCAGGACCACGACGAGGCCGCCAGGCCAATGCTAATGACAACGTCCCAGACCCTCCTCCG
>NW_017690632.1:4055-5695 GCF_001879085.1 Nicotiana attenuata
ATAAGAAAGAGTGACAATGTGTCTCTCTAACCCCTTGGAAGAGGTGAAATGACTCAAAGAGTCAAGTGAATTGTGCCAAATGAATCAAAAGAAGTGCTTAAGGGAAGATTGAACCCACTTGAACAAAAAATATCCTATCCTTACCCAAAAGCCTTCACATTGACTCAGCAAAAGCCCTATATGATATTGAGTTGGGTGACGCTCGCATTAGTGGATACTTACATGAGGGTCAAGCATATGGTACTTAGAGTCGGACTTGTGACATTTCCTTGAGAGAGACGAGTGAACTCCCATTAACCTTGGTTTGTGTGCTTATACTCTAAAAGGTGAGGTTTGCTTAGGGAGAGTTGAGGATGTATGAGTTTGGATTCCACAGCGACTAAAGTAATTGAGAGAGTTGTTTGATGTAATGAGTCAATTCTTGATGCTCTTATGTCACACTTGATCCATAGTTTCCAAGGTTTAAATGTTAATGATCCATTTGTATTGAGGGCAATTGTTAGTCCCAATTGATGCTTGTTGAGGTTACTTTAGGATAGCTGGAATTACTTGGACTGTCCTTTAAGGGGTGGGTCTTATTTTGTTTGCTTGAGGACAAGCAAAGGTTTAAGTTTGGGGGAGTTGATAAGTCGGGATTTTAACATGTTTTATGCCCCTACTTGCCTATGCTTTGGCTATAAATTGCTACAAAATAGTCCCAAAATACTCACAAGTTGTGCTGGATTGCAGGTTTGATCGACAAAGTGACGAAACGTCAAAGATCGGCTCAAAAGGAGTGAAACCTGCTCAAGTATCAAAGATTAAGTGAATTGAGGAAAAGAGGGCCTAGTGCGGACCGCGCAAAAGTGAATGCGGCCGCACTAGGAGATTCAGAGACATGGCTAGTTTGGGCTTAAGGCTACACGGCCGCGGTACTGGTTATGCGGTCCGCGGTGGTGACTTCGCGGCCGCACTACCTTTTTGTGCGGTCCGCGGAGCAGAGGTTCAAAGAGATGTGAAATCCCAAGTGTTAAACCACGCGGTCAAGCTTGTGCGGCCCGCACTGACCCCGCAGGGGTATTTTTGTCCAGTTTTTTCAGCCTAATATAAATAGAATATTTTACCATTTTTAGGTCATCTTTTTGTACATTCTGATTTCAGAAGTGAGCTGCGCCGATTATTATAGCCATTTTTGGCAGATTATTGTAGTTTCTTCTTAGTAATCAATTAATATGGTTAGTTCTTTATTTATTTTTTCAATTTCTGTATCTAGCATAAGCAGCTAAACCCATTGGCTAGAGTTGTGGCTCAACCCTAGTGTGGGTAATTGATGGGTGTTGCCATCTATGGTTAGATTGACTATGGGTGTTTGCTATTTGGGTTGATTTTATGTTTTACTTTCAAATTTGTGGTTGCAAACACTGATTCAAGCTTTGTGGGTTTAACTCCTCTCGAGAAAGAGAGTCTATGACCCCAAAATTGACCCAACAAGGAATTGGGATGGACTCATGAGAAATGATAGTCCCAATTAACGGGTTAAACCTCGAGAGAGTAATCACCCTACTTGAACCCTAGTTGCTTGATCAAATTTGCCTACCCATTTGGTCTCGAAAGAGTCAATTGGGCAAAATCACTCTCTCTACTGAGAGGTGTGAGAGTGG
>NW_017690633.1:0-1085 GCF_001879085.1 Nicotiana attenuata
CCAAAGTGTCAAAGACCTATTCAGCTTGCCTACTGTATTTTAGACCTGTTGAATATGAACAATCATGGATAACAGAACATTGGTTTTACAGTTGCAGTAATTTTAACTCCCCTACTAGGTTTGCCTAGGCGCAGAATAGTGATACCCGGTATCTATTGCTGATTAGGAATAACAAAAACAGTTAGCAAGTTTAAACAGGAGATTTGAATCCTATGGGCATGCTTTCTACTGACATTGATTGAGAAAACGAGTAAGTTAGTTAATCTGATTCAGAACTTGCAGGCGTGGGTTAACGTTAGGCTGATTTTAGATCCTATAGGCATGATTTCTGTTAAAGTCGTTTTAATCCTATAGACATAATTTCTAAGGAGATGAATTTGAATACATGCTGTAAGGGAAACTGGACTTCAATTACTTTACACCCTATAGGCATGATATCTAGTTATAGAGCTTATTTAAATCCTATAGGCATGGCTTCTAATTGTGTGAAAGTAAAGCATGCATAATTCACCAAAGCAAGTCCTATAGGCATATTATCTAACAAACACATTAAAATAGACCCTATAGGCATGTTATCTACCCGATTTTACCCACAATATGCAACTGCCCACCCCTTTTCACTAATCACCCCAAATGTTTGTTTGCAATAATTATTACAGACCCAGAACTGAATATAAATTACATAAATAAAATAGAAGCTAAGCTATAGGGAGCCTGCAGTAGGCCCAAATGATTTTCAAGCCTCCAGTAGTCTCAAATGCCAAAGTTCCATAGCCAATTTCATGTCTAGGTGTGTCAGAGTTCCCAAAGGACCTCAAGAATCCCGGGCAGTGCTCACACCTAGACTTTCTCAAATAGTAACTGATTATTGTGCAGTGTGGAAGTGCCAGCCCTGATATGCCAGAGTTCAGAGAGATCTCCAGGGTCTCAAGGCAGTACACATATCAGAGGGCAGAACCTAGTAATCTAAGAATAAAGTGAGAGTGCTTGACATAGTTTGAAAAGTATTTAGAAATAGTACAGAGTATAGACTTCTAAGGGTAGTAAAAAAACGGGTTTTTCTAGAAACTAGGAAATAGTTTAGG
>NW_017690633.1:4980-5695 GCF_001879085.1 Nicotiana attenuata
AACATGATTTAGTTAATCAATAATCAGCTTCACAGAAATTTAACTATTAAGATTAGAAGTTTCATAGAACAAGAGAAAACAAAGCACATTGTCATTGATTAGGAGATGTTTCTACAAAACAGACCACAAAAAGAAAAACAAACATCCAACCATGAGCAAAAAAACAGAGAAAAGTCCCGAATCTGGGTCACTGAAGGAGTTACTAAACTGGTTCTAGGGCTTTGAGGAACTAGAGGGTTGGGATTGAAGTAGAAGCATTGTTTGGAGCATCCCTTCACTCTTTTCTTTTTCCTTTGCTAGCTCATCTTTGAGGCCATTTCTTTCACTTTCCAGTTCAGCAATGCGAGCCTGGAGCCTAACAATTTCTGCATAGGGACCACTGAAGCTTCGCGAACGCGTGTTTGGAACGCGAACGCGAAGAAGGGGTTTGCTGTGCAAAAATTGCAGAAAATCTGCTATGTTTTCTAAGTGTAAAATTACCCCGAACCACCTCTGAATCACTCCCGAGCCCTCGGGGCTCCCAACCAAACACACACACTAACTCAATAACATCCTACGAACTTAGTCGAGCGATCAAATCGCCAAAATAACATCAAAATCAATGAATCAAACCTCAAAATCATCATTTTCATTCAAACTTCTTAAACTTCTAACTTTAGATATTTAGGTCTGAAACACGTCAAATGACATCCGATTTCGACCAAACTTTACAGAA
>NW_017690634.1:0-672 GCF_001879085.1 Nicotiana attenuata
ATTTGCTATGATTTTTCCGTAATTTATTCGTATTGTTTTGCATTCATAAGATATGTGATAACTTTTGAGCAAACAATTTGGCGCCGTCTGTGGGGATTTCGTAGCAAAATCGCGTAGTTCTTCCATGGACCAAAAGGAAAGAAACGCCGGTTGGGAAGAACAACCCAGCAAAAACAAGCCAAAGCGGCATATCAGGCCGATGGAACTCGAAGATCTCGAATCGAGGTCCAGTCCCTCTGTCCCTCATCTATCTAATGGTGCAAACAAGAAGAAGCAGAGCAGCCCCCCTTCTTTTGGGGAGAATCTTCGTAAGAGATCTCCCACAGCCCCCTTCTTTTGGGGAGAATCTTCGTAAGAGATCTCCCACATCCCTGATAAGGGCTCCAGCCGGAAACCAGCACGGAGGAATCTCGAATCGAGGAGCGCTTCGAGACAGCTACATACCCCGGTTGGGAAGATAACGATTAAGCTGCTCAAGATCTCAAATCAAAACCGAGCTTCAGCTCCCAAAAACCCACGAACCAAAAAAAGTTCAACAACAGTTGAACCGGGACACAGGCTATGCGCCTTCGCCATTATATCAAGGCTATGCGCCTTCGTCAAAAAGTTCAACTACGGTTGAACCAAGACAGGCTATGCGCCTTCACCAGAAAGTTCAACTACGGTTGAACC
>NW_017690634.1:4878-5695 GCF_001879085.1 Nicotiana attenuata
TATTAGGGGTGTCGTAGGGAAACAGTTATTCATGGATTATAATAACGATATTAAAATGGGCGAATTAAATAGTAACATGATTATTTAGTAGATATATTTTAATTGATAGTTTTTTGATTCATTGGACTAAAAATGGAATAATATAAAATTTAATATAAAGCATTGCGTTTAAAATAAATGAAGACCTACATATTTAGAGAAATAAAAGGAAAAACTGGTTGTTATTTGTGCTACGTACTCGAAATTGCGAAACTCCCTCGCTAAAAGTAAGAATCTTTTCTCAGAGAAAAAGAGATATGTATGGGTCAGAATCCGACCCCACGATAATTAACGAGGCTAATCCCGTTTCAAGCTAATTCATGATTAATTAGTGGTACGACCACTCAGAATTGACGATGTTCAACCGCATCCGGCTCGATCGACAAGGCCATGGCCTATCCGCCACAATAAAGGCGAGATCCCAACGTGGTCACGGCCATTTATTGCCAGCTCACGAAGCCCACAGCTATAAATACTAAGAGTGGAAGTCCTAGAAAGGGGGCTGCTTCTTCATCACTATGGAGGAGAGAGAGAGAAGAGAAAAACACACCCTTCTTATGGGAAGTGAAAACACCATTGTAAGGCTCTGAACCTCTTCATGGAGAGGCAGACCAAACCAATATTATCAATAAAGGCTTTTAATACCTCTCCCCCTAATCCTGAGTACTGCTTTTCGCTTCCTTCTTGTGGTCCAATGGATTATTACGATTTGCTATGATTTTCCCGTAATTTATTCGTATTGTTTTGCTATTCATAAGATATGTGATAACTTTTGAGC
>NW_017690635.1:0-481 GCF_001879085.1 Nicotiana attenuata
TGGTGCTAAGTTGGTTGGCGTTGGTTTGTAGTAAACTTTTAGTTTTTAAAGTTAAATTCAGTGGCTTGGTTTATTGTATAAGAGGTGTAATGATGTTACGTTTTGGTTGTTATTTATACTAATTTAGAAAAGAAAAGACAAGTCGAACGTGTTTAAGTAAATCGAAAAGTTATGTTTGAGTTGATGAACTTGTGGGACTGTTTTTGGGCTGTTTCGTGTTGGTATTGGGTTGTCTCTTTTACTACTGTTTTGATGGAGTTGAAAGGAGGAAGGGTGTGGAGAAACACCACATAATGGCAAGGTTGTTTTTTGGTCGTTCATCGTAACATTTTCGGATTGTTTGACACTATTATGGTTGTCGTGTTGTGTATGAAGTGATAGGGGTATGTTGGGCTGTTTGTGATTGTTTTGACTAGTGTGAAGTCATATATATAGGGGAGGTGCTGTCCATTTCATTGTAAAATAGATTGTGGTCGATACA
>NW_017690635.1:2592-5695 GCF_001879085.1 Nicotiana attenuata
GAATTTAGCTTTTGGTTGATGAATTTTAAAGAGGAAATTGGGGGTTTTGGCTTAAAGTTTCATAATATGAATTTTTGAGTTTTGAACATCGAATTGGAGTCGGAATTGAGTGAAACTAGCATGGTTGGACTCGTAATTGAATGGGCTGTCGGATTTTGTGAGTTTTGTTGGGTTCCGAGGTGCGGGCCTGGGTGTGATTTTTGGCCGGATTTGGGATTTGATTTAGGATTCGATCTTTATCATTTGGAACTATTTCCTTGGACTTTATTTGATGTATTTGAGTTGCTTTTGGCTAGTTTTGAGCCGTTCGGAGGTCGCTACGCGCGTGATAGCATTCTTGGAGCATCACTTGGCTTACTCGATATTGGAATTGGCTTGTTCGAGGTAAGTAACTCTTCTAAACTTAGTGCTGAGGGTATGAAACTCCGAATTTCGTGTTATGTGATTGATGATGAGGTGACGCACATGCTAGGTGACAGGCGTGTGGGCGTACACCTGGTGAATCGTGACTCCGTTATTTTCATGGCACTGTATAGTGGCCCTATTTTTGTTGATATCTGTGTTTTCACCATGTGATAAAGTAACTGAGTTGTCAATCATGCTAGATATCATGTTTAGGCTTTATGCTGATATTGTTAGGACCAGTAATAGTCGTTGCTTGCTGTCATCTCACTTATCTCATTGATATTTCGTACTCAGTCATATTCATGCATTCATATCATATCTCAGTCTCAGTTGTTACTTACTGATACATCATATCATTGTTTCGGATTAGTTTTCATGACATTGTGAGCACCTGGGTAAGACTGGAGAGATTGATGACTGAATGAGGCCGACGAGCCTGATTGAGTGACATTTATGAGATCAGGCTGCACGTCGTAGCGGTTATATTGATATTATGATAGCGCTTGGGCTGCAGGAGCCCCTCCGGAGTCTGTAACACACCCCCAGTGAGCGCGGATGATACTATTGAGGGATGGATTTGTCCGAAGTACTTGATATCTGGAGATGGATTTCTCCACAGGGTTGGATTGCCCTTTTTCCTCGGTATTGGGTGACTTATAGTCAGTGTTGTATATGTTCCGAGATGATTTTCCCTGGGCCGTATGGGCCATATACTGTACCGAGTGGTTGAGCATGATGAGTGGAAAGTGTGAGACTGTGAGATTGAGTATATATAATGTAATGTACTCTAGGAAATGATCCTATTAATTGTAACAATAAGAATGAAAGAACTCATGAAACAAGTCTCCTCGAAGTTTTTGTACGGAATAGATGGGAGTTCTTATCTTATGATTAATACTTTAAAAAATGAAATAACAAAGTAAACCGAGAATTATGTAAGAGTATTATTAAAAGAGTGATTCACAGGACAGTTTTGTAGTCCCGGAGACCTTGTGGAAAAGTAAGCTACTTCCAATCCAGAACTCAAATCAAGCTCATAATACATGGTTGACAAGTTAAGAACATTTAAGTCCAAAATATACAAGGCTCTGCAAGTAAAGCGACAAGAGGCAATGTCCTTCAAAAGAAAAGAAAAAAACTTAAATTACTATATACAGAATATACAACATATGTGTACAATTGGAGATTCAATTTCGATTCCACCAGTACAGATAAAGAACAAACAAATGCTTAAAGGATGTTCATACAACAGTAGTGTTATTAAAATTGAGTGCTGCTACTACTAAAGCATAGGCGCTACGAGCAGTGGAGCTGGTTGAAGAAAACTCTTCTTACAGACATCAGCCCTCAGTTGATATTCTTCTGCATTTGTTTCTCGCGGACGCACCAGAACGGCTGAAGGATAGCATTTTAAAATTATGCCAGACAGACTCTATCCTGTTCCGGTGTCAGAATCCAAATTCTTCCGGCTTTGTAGAAGGCCTTCATCCCATACTTCAGTACTCCTGCAGAACATGAAGATTACGTTAATAACAAAAAAAGTGTACACGTGTAAGCATCATAGATCAGCCCAGAAATAAGTAAGATTAAGAAACAACGACAACAGCAACGACCAGTAAGATTAAGAAAGATTAGTCGACTATGAGTTCAAATTTTTAAGTCAGAAGGAGTTGAAGGCAAATAGAAACATGCATCGAAAAATTTAGAGTGAAAGTGCAAAAGAACCTACAACATGATATGATTCTCCATGAAAGGTACCCAATCTTCTATGCAAATTGGAACTTCATGGTGCACCAAAAAGAAATTAAAAATGAGAGGCAGGAGTCTATTCCTCAGGACGCTACTTCAAATATGAACTGAACGGGTATATGCACCAGTATCTCAGCGTTAATGCAACTTTACATTCCAGTTCAGCATTTGGTATTTTAAGGTGTAAAAATGATACCCAAAGTAGAAAAGTTTGTAAAACTGAACACACATACCTCGTCCCGTCAATGTTGATACAAAGAAAACGGCCATGGCGCCATCCATCTTTAAAGTGGCCAAAGAAAACATCACCAAGCTTGAATAGAAACGTCCTTCTCCATTAGCCTTTCCTTCCAAAAGTTCACAAACCATCGATCCCCAGTATGAAAGTAAAACAACCCCTATATATAGTTATAGAAACTGTTACTTATTTAGAAAATGACAGCTAAAATGATTCAAATTTTCTTCTGAGATAGAAAACTGTGCAAAAACCTGCTTCTCAAAGTAATATCCAATTATCCATACATCAGTGGCATCTAAACACTTTAATCCTAAGAAGCCTAAAGGTGGGAATACCCTGGCCTTTGGATTTATTTACAGAACAGTTTCCTAGATGTCAAGGACAATATTAAGGAATTCTTAAGAGCTACAGGTTATGAGACTGATAAGCGCATTAATCAACATTCGAGGACGAATGTTCCAAAGGGGAGAATGATGTTACACCCCGTGTTTTCGTATGTAAGAGTAAGGTTACAAATATTTAAGATCATTAGTACCAAGTAGCAAGAGGGTTTGAAGGCTTAGAAGCTAAACGAATTGAAGAAAATAAGTTTCGTCGAAAGTCGACAAGTTGGAATATTTTACCATGTACTTTTGGGGTGATACTAGGGTTATTAACATTATAAGGAGATTATATTATGAGTTATTTTAGTCGTACGATAGTTGGTGTTAT
>NW_017690636.1:0-1331 GCF_001879085.1 Nicotiana attenuata
ACACCAATGTCCATTTCCATGTAGTTATTGGTTTGTTTTGATGAACACATTAATGTGATTGTTTTACTCTTAACTTCAGATCTTACATTGCTGCTCTTGTACTTGGCTAACTGCTTTAGCCTTGCTGAGTTTTGCTTAGTTCAATTTGTTAAATATCTTACAGCTCTTCATAAAAGAAGAGACTGAAGAAGGAAGTATCTGCACGCCTTTAGGAATCTGTTAAGCTGAAACCATGTCTTGATTGTTTCCTAGTTGTTTCTTTCTCTGTGCTATAAAATTGTAACTCTACAGATGAATATATATTGAGGTAATTTGGTACCAAAACTAACACAAGGGAAAGCTGACCAAGTGATATTTATATAGATCTAACTGGTCTCCCTAACCTACTTTATTAATTATTTCTTAGTTTGGTTCACTAAAAGTTGTTGACTTTATCCTTTAACTTTATTCTTTACTTTTCCATCATACCTTGATAGTTTGAAAGTCTTGGTCCTTGGTAATAATATCAGATTGTTATAATGTTGTGTATAGTTTGTTAAAATGAATAAGTTAGATTAATAAAAGAAGTACGAAAACAGTTAAATGCTTGAGTATTCTTAGACCGGGTTCTCTTGAAGGGTAATAACTTTATTTATCCGCTTTTGTAGGTGGAGTAGATCAAGAAATGGATGATGAAGACGATGAAGAACTAGACCTTACTTGAGATGAATTTTGAAGTTATCGATGAATGTTCTAGGAATCTTTTGTTACCAACATTTTCTGAAACTTATTTACACTCTTGAAATGTACTGAACTTATGCACTCATGAGCTTGAACATTTGCTTTATGGATATTTTTGCTTGATAGATAATTTTTTATTATTAATAGTTTCATTCTATGATGTATTTAACTTTTAGGGTTATTATAATTTATTATAGGTATAAATATTTATTTATAACAAGCGCTATATTTTGGTTTTAACTGAACTGATACAATAGCCTACCAGAACCGTTGCAATAGGACATAAATGGTGTTCCAGTAGGCAATGTAAACCGTTGCCATAGGTCTCTACAAGCCGTTCCAAACATAAATGTAACCGTTACGATAGCTTAAAAAAACCGTTGTTATATCCAACATAACCGTAGCAACAGCTTACATAAGTGTTCCTTTAAATAATATGGCAACGGTTACAAACCATTGTATAAACAATACAGTAACGGTTTTGAACCGTTCCAATTGAAAAAAATAACCGTTTCCACAGAGAAAAGGAAAACCGTTGCGATAGACGTATCTATTGTCACGGCGATGCAAACCGTTGCAAGAACCGTTCCAGTAGACCTATGGGTACGCCA
>NW_017690636.1:4898-5695 GCF_001879085.1 Nicotiana attenuata
TTCCTTTTCTTTTGGCTGGGATTAGATTTTGACTTGGATGTGCTTGGCTGTGTTCCTATAGCTTCTTTATCTTGATCAACAATGCTCATGCAACCCTTCTCTATTAGGTTACCAAAAGTTATTACTTTGGGTTGGTAGTGGGAGTTGTCTGATCTCCAACTTTCTCACCGTTCTCCTGCTGCCCTGCTGTATCAGTTTATGGTATATTTGGCTTGTCTATAGTCTGAGTTGTCTTGGTGTGTGATTTTCTATTGTAGTGTTCGGGGGGTTGCCAGGTTTTCTGTTGTGTGCTCTTTTGTTTTCAAAGCAGCACATGTGGAATAGTTTGTTCATCATTGTTATTCAGGATATCTTCAATGCTCCATTCTTTATGTTTTTGCCTGAAATCACTTAATAGGGACTGAGGCGTGGTTGATCCATTGTTTGATTGATTTTGCGGCTAAAAGCAAAACATCACCTTTTGAGAATCAAAAAAGAGGAAGAATGTTATATACTGTTAAAATGTTCCACATTGGGTGAGGGATGGGCTGTTGCCTCCTTATAGGCAATCCTCAGTTCATGATTTAGTATTTTGGGTTGAGTTACACCAATGTCCATTTCCATGTAGTATTGGTTTGTTTTGGATGAACACATTAAATGTGATTGTTTTACTCTTAACTTCAGATCTTACATTGCTGCTCTTGTACTTGGCTAACTGCTTTAGCCTTGCTGAGTTTTGCTTAGTTCAATTTGTTAAATATCTTACAGCTCTTCATAAAAGAAGAGACTGAAGAAGGAAGTATCTGCACGCCTTTAGG
>NW_017690637.1:0-757 GCF_001879085.1 Nicotiana attenuata
CGGAAACCAGGCCAGAACCTTCGAACCTTCAGTGACTCGAACCACGACCAACAGCTGCTCGTACTGGGTTGAAGAGGAGGGGTAGTGCGGTTTTTTCGGGCGGATTTTAGAGGTTGGGTGTGTGTGTGTGGCGATAGAAGTTCATGAGGATACTTTCTTTCCTTATCCAATATGCAACCTTTTCGATCAGTTCAGGAGATATTGCTGCTTTATCCTTGAGACTTATCTCCTTCACGTGTATCTCACATGTATAGGTTGATAAACACTATGTCTCACATGATGGACCTGGTCCATGACTGAGTTCATTTGTCATTCTTCAAAACTTCACTTGAACTTGGGCCAACAAACACCAATAGCCAACAACGGTTCATAACAATATAATAAAGTGATAAAAGAAATAACTCAGAGATATAATGCCCAGCTCGTTCACAGTTCTAGAAAATAGGCATGCTTTTCAAGTATAACAGTGAAAACCCAAATCCTTTTACCGAAATCACCAAAAAATATGAGTAAGTTTGTAAAAGTATGATTTTTCCCAAAGATTTCAACAGGTAAAATGTTTCATTTTCAAATGGCATGAGGAAATTACATCTCTATGCCTCCATGTCAATGTGTATGTGAAGTCGTGAATGACGCAATACCGTATAACATGAAGAAAATTCATCTCTATGCATGTATGTCAAGTGTGCATGTCAAATGCAATGCAACTCAGTGATAAAACCATATGCATACTCTCAGAGAATCAATTCACTCAGTC
>NW_017690637.1:3339-5695 GCF_001879085.1 Nicotiana attenuata
TCGCATTTGCGATGGTCCCTTCGCATTTGCGAGCTTCGCATTTGCGAAGCTCAGGTCGCAAATGCGACATCTGCAGCTGTGTAAAAGTGACTTAGACGGGATTTTTCTCTCATTCTTCAAATTTTCAAAACCTAAAACCTTAGAGGCAATTTTTCAAAGACAATTTCTTCCCCAAAACATTGGTATGTGATTCTAAACTAGTTTCGTTCAATCTTTCACTTCATTTTGCAAGATTTCAACTCAAAATCTAAGGTTTTCATAGTGGAATTGGGGAATTTCGGGTAGAAACTAAGGATTTCCAAAATTAGGGATTTAGATCTCAAATTGACGTCAGATTCCAAAACCAATTGTATATCTGGGCTCGGGGGTGAATGAGTAACGCATGTTGGTCCGAATTTCGGGTTTCGACCAAGTGGGCCTGGGTGTTGACTTTTTCAATAATGACCTAAATTGAATTTTTGTTATCATGGGTGATTCCTAAGGTTTATTTTGAATTGTTTGGTTGTAATTTGCTAGATATTGTTGGTTCGAAGGCTAGTTGAAAGGCAAAGCCGTGGTTGAGCTTTGAGCGGTCCTTGAGAGAGGTAAGTGTTGTGTCTAACCATGATTTGAGGGAATTAGAAACCCTCTGACTATTTGCTATGTGATTCTCATGTGAACGGCGTATATGCGAGGTGACGAGTGCTTATACGCCACCAAATTATTTGTTTTTCCCTGTATTACTATTTTCCCTTAATTGTTTCCTTCCATGTCTTAATTGTTATATGCTCTAAATGCTTTCCATGCTTAACTACTACGTGTTAATCAGTATCTTCTTATGTTAGCCATGTTAACTCTTTTCATAGTTCCCCTATTCCCTGTTATTTTCTTACTTTGACTTGTTTGCACCTTCTAATTGTAAACTGCTGGGTTGGTCTCGTTGTGTAGTATTATTTGTGTAGGTTCTATGTTGAATAAAGTTTCCATTTCTTGGTTATTTTGGTATTTTTTCATCGTAAAGGCCTTGTGATTTAGATTATTGATTTCACTGTGTACATTGAGTGTTTGGTACTGATATGGTGGGATCGGGTTGCACGCTGCAGCTGGCGTAACAACGGAGGATTGATATGGTGGAATAAGGGTTAATATATTTAGACGGTGGGATCGGGCTGCACGCCATAACAGGTGGAATAAGGGTGGATTGATATGGTGAAATAAGGGTGGATTATGATATTGATACTGATATATGGTGGGAACGGGTTGCGCGCCACAATAAAACTATATTATTTACTATTATTGATATTGTTACGGTGGAATAAGGGAGAACTATGTGTTGTTTGGTATGATCGAGTTGCGTGCTGAAACAATCTGTATGGTTTCCATTTCCTGAGTTGCATTGGTTCTTAGTATTATTATTTGAACTGGAAAGGGTTGGTAATTATGGACGACACTGGTGTATTTTCGAGACTGTGGTTATCATTTTCTATTGGTTGTTTAGATTCTATTCAGTATTCCATTCTTCTGTCATTATTATTATATTGCGTACATGTTATAGTGTAGGTGATTCGCCTTAGCCTCGTCACTACTTCGTCGATGTTAGGCTCAGCACTTACCAGTACATGGGATCGGTTGTACTGATATGACACTCAGCACACTGTGCAGATTTTGGAGTCGATCCCAGCGACGGTTATTAACGTGCCCGGATTGGACATCGGCAGAGACTTGAGGGACGACTGTTCAGCGTCCGCAGCTCCTAGAGTCCCCATCATCTTTTCTTTTTAGCTGTATAACTTCATTCAGACAGCTTTGCACTTATTTCAAACCTTTAAGTGTATTACTTTAGAAGCTCGTGCACTTGTGATACCAGGTTCAGGGAAATGTAATAGACGTTTGGTAGTTTTATCTTCTGCATTAATATTTCAGTTATTCCAGTTATCTCTCGTTATTTAATTCAATTGTTAAAAATGGGTAAATTTTTCTAACGTTGGCTTGCCTGGCAAGTAAAATGTTAGGCGCCATCACGGTTCCGATGGTGGAAATTCCGGGTCGTGACATTATCGGTTGACTTTAACATGTAAAATTATGAAAATTATGAGTTTATGATAAAAATGGTCAAGCTACAATCAAAACTCGACCTCATGTCCTCCAGACTGGCTCATCATCAGCACACAGAAATCACATCTCGCACCTTATCCATGGAATTCACAAGTCGTTGATGCACAGATACCGAGCGCTCACATGCACATACGAGTGCGTGGAAGAAATTCAAAGAGTTACGCTCCAAGCTGAATATGTGCCGCACGATAAGGAAAGAAAGATGGGAAGTTCATCCTAAATGCCCTGTAGCCTCTCGGAACGATAGGTATGGACGTCGATC
>NW_017690638.1:0-640 GCF_001879085.1 Nicotiana attenuata
AAAAAAAAAAAAAAAAAAAAAAAAGGAGAGAAAAGAAAAGAAAATATGATCAAAAAAAAAAGAAAAGAAAGAAGAGAAAAGAAAAGAAAATATGATTAAAAAAAAGAGAAAAGAAAAGAAAATATCAAAAAAAAAATGAAAAAAAAAGCATAAACAAAAACAAAATTATTGTCCTGAACTACGTTTGACTTGATCCTGAAAAGGTACGTAGGCAGCCTCTCCCTGAGGTTCAGTCACACCAAAACAAAAATCCCAATTTCCCCAAAAATGAAACTGGGGCAGATGATATAATGGTTCGGCCACGAATCCGCCGAAATGGTTCCAAAGTTGTACCTCCGTCCAGAATTCTTTTTACCCAATACCTTGTCCAAGTCCTTCTGATCAATTGGCAAAGGCGTGGGAATTGAAAAGCAATATTGTTGGAAGCTGGTATAGTCCAAAATGAGAGAGTCTTATCGGTGAAAACCTTCGGGCACCATAAGGCGACGGTGAGAAGAGAAATTAAAAATGAGAGAGTCCGTTGGGTGAAAACTCGTAAAGAGCACTATCGGGCGACGGTGAGAAGAGAAATGAGAGAGGTCGATTGGCGAAAACCCGCAAAGGGCGCTGTCGGCCAAAAAGAAGACATCTCACCACTAAA
>NW_017690638.1:5021-5695 GCF_001879085.1 Nicotiana attenuata
AGAAAGATGATTCAAAGCTCCCGGCAATGGCATGAAAAGTTACCCTTTGCATTACTTGGGTATCGCACCATAGTACGTACATCAATTGGAGCAACACCGTACTTGTTAGTTTACGGTACTGAAGCAGTCATACCTGCAGAAGTGGAAATTCCTTCACTCCGGATAATCGTTGAGGCGGAGATTGAGGATAGTGAATGGGTTAAAACCCGACTAGAGCAATTGTTATTAATTGATGAAAAACGGATGGCCGCAGTTTGTCACGGACAGCTGTACCAACAAAGAATGGCCCGTGCCTATAATAAGAAAGTACGTCCCAGGAATTTTGAAGTGGGACAGCTGGTACTCAGACGCATCCTCCCTCATCATCAGGAAGCAAAAGGGAAGTTTGCCCCTAATTGGAAAGGTCCATACATCATCCGAAAAATATTGCCAAGAGGAGCACTGTATCTGGGAGACATCGAAGGGAATGATCCTGAGACAGCAGTCAATGCAGATGCAGTAAAAAGGTACTACGTCTAATCCTCATGCGGCAATGGCTTTTGTGCAATTGAGATGACGAAGGCTTTCTTTCTCGCTATCCAAACACTATCAACCCTCCGTAAAACCCATTTGAGCCGGTTGCCCTTCCTTGGCTACCCTCTTTGGAACCCAGAAGTTATTTTACAAAAAAAAAA
>NW_017690639.1:0-622 GCF_001879085.1 Nicotiana attenuata
ACTTCTTTCCCTTGTTCTCTAGGTGGGCGCCTGACTGCCGATGCTTGAACTATCTTCCTTCGAAACTTGAACTGCTTTCCCTCGCAACTTGAACTGTCTTCCATTGTTTCTCCCGGTGGGCACCTGATTGCTGAAACTTGAATTGTCTTCCTTTGAAACTGCTTTTCCTTGAAACTTGAACTATCTTCCCTTGTTCTCCAAGTGGGCTCCTGATTGCTAAACTTGAACTGCTTTCCCTTAAAACTTGAGCTGCTTTCCCTTGAAACTTGAACTATCTTCCCTTGTACTCCAGGTGGGCGCCTGATTGCTTAACTCGAACTGCTTTCCCTTGGAACTTGAGCTGCTTTCCCTTGTTCTCCAGGTGAGCGCCTGATTGCTGAACCTCGAACTGCTTCCTCTTGAAACTGCTTTCCCTTGAAACTTGAACTGTCTTCCCTTGTTCTCCAGGTGGGCGCCTGATTGCTGAAACTCGAATTGCTTTCCTTTGAAACTGCCTTCCCTTGAAACTTGAACTGTCTTCCCTTATTCTCAAGGTGGGCGCCTGATTTCTGAAACTCGAACTGCTTTCCCTTGAAACTTGAGCTGCTTTCCCTTGTTCTCCAGGTGGGCGCCTGATTGCTGA
>NW_017690639.1:4810-5695 GCF_001879085.1 Nicotiana attenuata
TTAAAAAGGTTAAAAATAGTAAAAATGGGACCATTTTTTTTGTAGATTTTTACATTTTTTAAATAAAATAAAATAATTAACTAATTAATCCCAAAAAATGTAAAAAACAAACCTAAAATGCAATGCATGGATTTTTTTGCATTTTTCATGATTTTTTAATGGAAATTAAACGTGACACAAAAAATGCAAAACAATTAATAAAATCCTACAAAAATCCTATAAAATGGAAAATAATTGGAAAAAATCTACTTTCTTGGATTTTATAGGAGTAATTCATATAGTGCAAAAATCACGTGCTCACAGTTGCCCCTCTTTGCTTGAGTTTTCGTGCAAAGATAAAGTGAGCGGATACGAGCGATTTTTGCCCGTTTGAAAACTCCGCCGGAAGCATTTTTGAAAGATTTGACCGAACCTTCCTTTCGAGGTTGCCTACATATCCTTGGCTATAAAGGAATCACGTTAGTGTAGTTCGGGAAGTTTTGGTAGCTGGACTACCGGGAAGCTTTGATTTCACTGTTGCTGCTGCTGCTACTGCTTGCTGAACTCCTTATTACACCAAGACAGAACAAAAGAATCTAAACTAAACTATGATTTATGAATTACAAGAATCCTATCTACATATCTTCAAACTTGATCTTGTAGTTTCTGCGGCTCTGTGGTGCACCTTGAGCTGTTGACTCGTACTTCCCAGGTGAGCTTCCTTTGTTGCTGACTTGAATTGCATTCTGAAGTGAATTCACTTGTTTTCCAGGTGGGCGCCTGATTGTCAAAACTTGATCTGTCCTCCTTCGAAACTTGAACTTCTTTCCCTTGTTCTCTAGGTGGGCGCCTGACTGCCGATGCTTGAACTATCTTCCTTCGAAACTTGAACTGCTTTCCCTCGCA
>NW_017690640.1:0-5695 GCF_001879085.1 Nicotiana attenuata
CCTCCCCTACTCGATCAAGAATCTCAAACGGACCAACGAACCTAGGGCTAAGCTTGCCCTTCTTTCCAAATCTCATCACGCCCTTCATAGACGACACTCGGAGCAATACCCCGCTCGCCAACCATATAAGCCACATCTCGAACCTTGCGGTCTGCATAGCTCTTTTGCCTGGACTGAGCTGAACGAAGCCTATCCTGAATGATCCTGACCTTGTCCAAGGCCTCCTGAACCAAATCTGTACCCAACAACCGAGCCTCTCCCAGCTCAAACCATCCGACCGGAGACCGACACGCCTACCATATAAAGCCTCATAAGGAGCCATCTGAATGCTCGACTGGTAGCTGTTGTTATAGGCAAACTCCGCTAAAGGCAAAAACTGATCCCATGAGCCTCCAAAGTGAATAACACAAGCTCGGAGCATATCTTCCAAAATCTGAATAGTCCGCTCCGACCGACCGTCCTTCTGGGGATGAAATGTTGTGCTCAACTCAACTCGTGTGCCCAACTCTCGCTGAACTACTCTCCAGAAACACGAGGTAAACTGCGTACCCCAGTCCGAAATGATAGACACGGGCACACCATGAAGGCGAACAATCTCCCGAATGTAGATCTCAGCTAACCTCTCAGAAGAATAGGAGACTGCCACAGGAATGAAATGTGCTGACTTGGTCAGCCTATCAACAATGACCCATACTGCATCGAACTTCTTCCGAGTCAGCGGAAGTCCAGTAACAAAATCCATAGTGATCCGCTCCCACTTCCACTCGGGAAGCTAAATCCTCTGAAATAAACCACCAGGCCTCTGATGCTCGTACTTAACCTGCTGACAATTCAAACAGCGAGCCACATATGCTACGATATCCTTCTTCATTCTATGCCACCAATAATGCTGCCTCAAATCTTGATACATTTTCGCGGCGCTCGGATGAATAGAGTACCGGGAACTATGGGCCTCCTCTAAAATCAACTCTCGGAGCCCATCCACATTAGGCACACATAATCGGCCCTGCAATCTCAAAACTCAATGATCATCTAAGGTAACCTGCCTGGCACCTCCGCGGTGCATCATGTCTCTAAGGACACACAAATGGGGATCATCATACTGCCGATCACGGATACGCTGCAATAATGAAGAACGAGCGACCGTGCAGGCTAACACACGACTGGGCTCGGAAACATCCAGTCTCACGAACTGGTTGGCTAAAGCCTGAATATTCAAAGCAAGTGGCCTTTCACCGACCGAAATATAAACAAGACTGCCCATACTGGCTGACTTCCTACTCAAAGCATCGGCCACCACATTGGCCTTTCCCGGATGATATAAAATGGTGATATCATAATCCTTCAACAATTCCAACCACCTCCTCTGCCTCAAATTCAACTCCTTTTGCTTGAACAGATACTGAAGACTCTTGTGATCCGTGAACACCTCACATGCCACGCCATATAGATAATGCCTCCAAATCTTCAATGCGTGAACTATGGCTGCCAACTCCAAATCATGAACCCGATAGTTCTTCTCGTGAATCTTCAATTGCCTCGAAGCATAGGCAATGACTTTGCCATCCTGCATTAACACTACTCCAAGCCCAACACGGGAAGCATCACAAAAAACTGTATAAGGCCCTGAACCTGTGGGCAAAACCAATACTGGTGCCGTAGTCAGAGCTGTCTTGAGCTTCTGAAAGCTCGCTTCACACTCATCCGACCATCTGAACTGGGCACCCTTCTGGGTCAATCAGGTCATCGGGGTTGCAATAGATGAGAACCCCTCCACGAATCGACGATAGTAGCCTGCCAATCCCAAGAAACTCCGAATCTCTGTAGCTGATGCTGGTCTAGGCCAGTTCTTGACTGTCTCAATCTTCTTTGGATCCACCTGAATACCCTCTACTAATACAACATGACCCAGAAATGCAACTGAACTCAGCCAAAACTCACACTTTGAGACTTGGCATATAACTGACTGTCCCTCAGAGTCTGAAGAACCACTCTAAGGTGCTGCTCGTGCTCCTCCTGGTTGCGGGAATATATCAATATATCATCAATGAAGACTATCGCGAACGAGTCCAAATAAGTCCTGAACACTCGGTTCATCAAATCCATGAAAGCTGCTGGGGCATTTGTCAACCCGAATGATATAACCAAGAACTCATATTG
The DNA here is from genome assembly GCF_001879085.1 of Nicotiana attenuata. NCBI lineage: Eukaryota > Viridiplantae > Streptophyta > Magnoliopsida > Solanales > Solanaceae > Nicotiana > Nicotiana attenuata. The sequence goes on from NW_017690640.1 coordinate 2,161, forward strand.
CTCGTACGGAGTGCGGAAAGCTGTCTTAGGGACATTGGATGCCCTAATCCTCAACTGATGGTAGCCAGATCGCAAGTCAATCTTGAAAATACCCTGGCACCCTGAAGCTGGTCGAACAAATCATCAATCCTCGGTAGTGGATACTTATTCTTGATCGTAACCTTGTTCAATTGTCGGTAATCCATACACATTCTCATTGACCCATCCTTCTTTTTAACAAACAACACCGGCACACCCCAAGGCGAAACATTGGGCCTAATGAAGCCCTTCTCAAGCAAATCTTGCAACTGTTCCTTTAACTCTTTCAACTCAGGCGGGGCCATGCGATACGGCGGGATAGAAATGGGCTGAGTGCCCGGAGCCAAGTCAATGCAGAAATCAATATCCCTGTCGGGTGGCATACCCGGCAGGTCTGAAGGGAAAACATCAAGGAACTCACGAACAACGGGCACAGAATCAATAGAAGGACCCTCAGCACTAGAATCACGAACATATGCTAAATAGGCCAAACACCCCTTCTCGACCATACGTTGAGCCTTCACGTACGAGATAACACTACGGGTAGAATGACCGGGAGTCCCTCTCCACTCTAAACGAGGCATACCCGATAAAGCTAAGGTCACAGTCTTGGCATGACAGTCTAAGATAGCGTGATAGGGTGATAACCAGTCCATCCCCAATATAATATTGAAGTCAACCATGTCTAAGAGCAACAAATCTACACGAGTCTCAAGGCCCCCAATCACCACAATACAAGAACGATGGACTCGATCAACCATGATAGAATCACCCACCGGTGTAGACACATAAACAGGAATACTCAATGCATCACTAGGCATGACCAGGTACGGGGCAAAATAAGATGATACATACGAATACGTAGACCCCGGATCAAATAATACTGAAGCATCTCTATCACAAACTAGAACCGTACCTGTAATAACTGTATTTGAAGCCTTGGCCTCGGGCCTGGCCTGAAGAGCATAATATCGGGGCTGGGCCCCACCACTTTGATCTACCTCTCTGGACGGCCTGCTGCTGGCTGGCCTCCACCTCTAGCGGCCTGAGCTCCACCTCTAGCACCTATACCCCCACCCCTAGCTGGCTGGGCGGGCTGTGGAACATCTGGTGCCTGTACCATGGCGCGAGAACTCTGATGCTGAGAGCCACCTGGTGCGCGAGGGCAATACCTAGCAATGTCCCTCGTGTCGTCACAAGTAAAACAAGCCCTCGGCTGCTAGGGCTGACGACCCTAGAAACTCTGAAGCGGTGGTGCGCTGATAGGTGCTGGTGGTGCACTGAAGGACTGCTGATTGGAATACTGCGTCTGAGGACCACGGCTACCCGAAGCACCGTGAGAAACCTGGAGTGCTGACTGAAAAGGCCTAGGAGGATGGCCTCTATCATATGAATCTCTGCCTCCAGAGGAGGCACCACTGAATCTGCCTGACTGACGGGGTCTCTTGTCTGCTTTGTGACCACCCCCGTGTGATAATACATCTCAACTCTCGGGGCCACATTGGTCGCCTCCTGGAAGGATATCTCACTCCCGGTCTCTCTAGCCATCTGGAGACGAATCGGCTGAATGACTCCATCAATGAACCGTCTCACTCTCTTCCTCTCAGTGGGAAGAATAATAAGAGCATGGCGAGCTAAATCAATGAATCTGGTCTCGTACTGGGTGACAGTCATGGATCCCTGCTGAAGGCGCTCGAACTGCCTCCGATAGGCCTCTCGCTGTGTAATAGGGAGAAATTTCTCCAGAAATAGCTGTGTAAACTGCTCCCAGGTCAAGGCTGGCGATCCTGCTGGTCTAGCTAAGCAATAATCCCTCCACCATGTCTTGGCGGATCCAGACCATCGAAACGTAGCAAAATCGACCCCATTGGACTCAACAATCCCCATGTTCCGAAGAACCTCATGGCAGCTGTCCAGATAATCCTGGTATCCTCAGTAGATGCACCGCTGAAGGTAGTAGTGAAGAGCTTGGTGAACCTGTCCAATCTCCACAAAGCATCGGCAGACATAGCTGCTCCATCACCGGCCTGGGCTACCACGCCCGGCTGAGCTGCTCCAACTGGCTGAACTGCTGGAGTCTGAGTCTGGGGGCTACCTGCTCCGGAGTACGAGTAGCAGGAGTCTGGGCTCCTCCTCCAGCCTGAGAAGTGGCTGGTGCTACAGGAAGTAAGCCTGCACAGGTGACACTCTCCATGAGGCCCACCAATCGGACCAGAGTGTCCTGAAGAACTGGGGTGGCAATAAACTCCTCTGGGACCTGAGCTGGGCCCACCGGAGCTGCTGGGGTCGGAACCTCGTCGTCAAACTCAACCTGAGGCTCCGCCACTGGTGCTGCTGCTCGGGGCTGAGCTCTGCCCCTACCTCGGCCTCTAGCACGGCCTCGGCCTCGCCCTCTGCCCCTAGTGGGTGCTGCTGCTGGGGGCTCGGGCTGCTGAGCGGTAGATGAGGAAGCGTGTGTTCTCGCCATCTGCGAAAGAACATAGTAGAACTTCAATTAGCATTTGAGAAACAAAACCGCACGACAGGAAAGAACAAGTGTGAAGTTTTCCTAACTCCGTAGCCTCTGGGATAAATACACACGTCTCCGTACCGATCTCTCAGACTCTACTGAGCTTGTCCGTGAATTGTGAGACCTATGTAACCTAGAGCTCTGATACTAACTTGTTATGACCCGGATTTCCTACCCTCGAGGATCGTGATGGCGCCTACTCGTAGAAGCTAGGCAAGCCACCAATCATAAACTCCTACCTATTTTATTTTAAATTCTTTTATCAATCATAACAACAAGCGTTAAATATTTAAATAACAGCGGAATGTGCAATTAAAGCGCAAGACTTAAATTAAATAAGCTGAACAATAATGCGGAATTCAACATGTGCCTCTACCCAAGAACTGGTGTCACATCATCCACGGACTACTAAGAGTACTAAATACAATCGTTTGAAAGAAATATAACATTGTTTGTCTCGAAAACATGAGATAACAGAATGAAATATAAGATAGAGGAGACGCCGGGCCTGTGGACGCGTGCAAGGCTACCTCGGAGTCTCGGTGGATTGAAGGCTGGCTCCCGAACTACTGCTGCGCACCGTATGCTGCTCCGGTACCTGGATCTGTGCAAAAGAGCACAGAGTGTAGTATCAGCACAACCGACCCCATGTGCTGGTAAGTGCCTAGCCTAACCCCGGCGAGGTAGTGACGAGGCTAGGACCAGACTCCAGATAAACATGTGCGGATATATAATATATTACAGAAAAGTAAACAAGTAATGAGCAGTTAAAAGAGAGGGGGTACATGCCTCGGGGAAACAGTTCAACTTAGCAGAAACTAAATAATGTGAAGGAACATTACAATATCTAAAACAATATAATAACACTACTGTTGCGGCACGCAACCCGATCCATATTTGTGTGTGTGTGTGTATATATATATATATATATATATATAACTGTTGCGGCGTGCAACCCGATCCAATAAATATAATATATCTGTTACGGCGTGCAACCCGATCCAATAT
>NW_017690641.1:0-669 GCF_001879085.1 Nicotiana attenuata
AGACCTGTTGCTGAAAAGCTGTCTGATCCAGGTAGTTTTACAATTCCATGCACCATTGGGAACTATGCCTTTGCTAAGGCACTCTGTGATTTAGGGGCCAGCATTAATCTCATGCCCCTGGTCATTTATAAGAGGTTAGGCATTGGGAGAGCTCGACCGACTTCTATGTTATTGCAGCTGGCCTACAAGACTGTTAAACGTCCATTTGGGATTCTTGATGATGTGCTTATTCAGGTGGGGAAATTCGTGTTCCCTGCAGATTTTGTAATCTTGGATTGCAAAGTGGATGAAGAAATTCCTATAATTCTAGGACGACCTTTCTTGGCCACGGGGAGAGCTTTGATTGATTGCGAGACCGGGGAGCTTAAGATGAGGCTCAATGATGAAGAAATTATATTCAATGTACAAAAATCGATGAGGCGACCAAGTGAGTTCGCAAATTGTTCCCTTATTGATGCAGTGGATGTAATTGTAGAGGCTGATGATGAGGCGTTGACGGTTGAGGATCCCCTTGCTGCATGCTTGGCAAATTTAGACGAAGTGAATGGAGAGGATTTGGCGGAATGGGTGTTGGCACTGGAAGGTAAAGGGTTCTGGGAGAGAAATCTGGAGTTTGAGCCTTTGCACTTAGAAAAGTAGACGAGGACCCCTCCAGCTAAACCGATCCAT
>NW_017690641.1:4807-5695 GCF_001879085.1 Nicotiana attenuata
CCCCCAACAACTATGGCACCGTATCCTAGACCACAAGGGTACAACAATTAGCAGCAAGGGTACCACCCACCCCAGCAACAGCAGGGTGGAAGGCAGGAAGACGGGTTTGCAAGGCTTGAAGCAATGATGCAGCAGGTTATTGGGTCCAATGCTAAAATAAATGAAAGGGTGGATGCACATGATGCAGCTATCAAGAATATTGAGGTACAAGTGGGCCAGATTTCAATGTCACTTAACAATCGTCCTCAAGGGACATTACCTGCAGATACCCAAATCAATCCAAAAGATCAAGGCCCAAAGCAGCTGATGGCGGTGAGTCTACGAAATGGTAGGGATCTAGATGTTGAGCAAGAGAGAGCTAGAGAAAACATACAGGCTGAGATACTAATTCCAGTGCCCATAGAGCTGGATGACTCTACGGGATTGATAGAGGTAACAGTTCACCCTGCTCCTGAAGAAAAGAATATGCAGCAAGAAACTGAGACAGTAGTTGAGCCAATAGTTGAGACAGTAGCTGAGAAAGAAAAATCTCAAGTGATTGGGAAGAAAAGACCTCCTGCACCATTTCCGCAAAGGTTGGCCAAGCATCAAAAGGAGGAGCAGTATAAAAAGTTCCTAGAGATGCTCAAACAAATTCAGATAAATATTCCACTGATTGAAGCTCTAAAGGAGATGCCAGGATATGCTAAAATGATGAAGGACTTGATGTCTCGGAAGTTTGACTTTCAAGACTTGTCGACTGTGACCCTTACTCAGACATGTAGTGCAGTGGTATCTAGACCTGTGGCTGAAAAGCTGTCTGATCCAGGTAGTTTTACAATTCCATGCACCATTGGGAACTATGCCTTTGCTAAGGCACTCTGTGATTTAGGGGCCAGCATTAATCTC
>NW_017690642.1:0-5694 GCF_001879085.1 Nicotiana attenuata
CAGTTTACCTGCTAAGTGTCAGGTTAAATTGCCACTGACAATGGAGTACGATACATTGATATCGTTGTTATGCAAAAAAATGAGTGTGAGGAAACGTTCGATGATATTTAAAGTAACCGGAAGATATCCTTATTCCGTCACTCCGCAAGGGGTTGCTTTTTACTCGGAGTTTAACATCGACGATGATGAAACTTTGAGTGATTTTTTGAGGACTCCGGACAAATGTCAGGATTTTCTTGTAATCACAATGTTGGAGATGTACGTGAAGGTCGAAGACGTTCCAAAAAATGAGGTTGTGCGTAGTAGAGATAACCCCCAGTCATCGGGGGGTTATTCTGGAACAGTTTTTGCCGGACAAGTTCCGGATGAAAGAGTTATCTTTGATTTAAACTTATCACCGCCGGTGAATGAGCAGCGAGAAAATAATTTATACCCTGCTTTCCAAAACTCAAGAGACGAGTGGTAAATTTTAATTTTCATTTGTGTTAATTATGTATATTTTTGTTGTATCGAATTTATATTAACGCTCACATATTTAATAGGGGGTACCGGCCGGATATGAATTTTACAAGTGGCCCATCCGGTAGTCATCACCTAATTGATAACGTCCATCATGGAATTTTATCACATTACGACTTGTAAGTGAAGTGATTTACGCAAAATATGGAAATCATTTATTAATTTAGTAGCTTATATTTTTGTTGGTTGTGCAGTGAAAACGAGCAAGTTGAACTCACTCAATTGCCCGAAAATGATGTATTACATCGGGACCTGGCAGATGCACAGAGTGAGGAACAGAACAGTGATTACGATAACAATGCGGATGAATCCGGGGATGAGACACCCTTTGCTCGTGAGGATGGTGATGCAGAGGATGAGGAGGAAGTACCTGATTTGAAGAGAGACCCCCCTAGACGAAGAGTGTATGAGTCCGAAGTGTCGTTTCATTCAAGAGAGATTCCTTACATTGATAACTTGCCAACCGTGCCGGATGTGGAAGCTCTTATAAGGGATTTTGATGAAATCCGGACATCGATGTGGGATGAGTCTAGACCAACGGTACTTGCAAAGGGGATGCTTTTTCCTGATAAAGCGCGCCTAAGCAGGGCTTGTAAAACGCACAACGTAAAAGAGTGTCATGAGATGCAGGTATGAGAGTCAAGTCCGACGGTATACAAGGTTATTTGCCGCAGGTGGTTTTGGCCATGTAATTGGATGTTGCGTGCGACCAAGAAGAAGACAGGTATGTGGAAAGTGGGTAAATACATTCCCACCCACACATGCGAAATGGACACATTCAACGGGAATCACTTCAACTTGGATATTGACTTGAGTTCTCTTGTTCTTATTCCACACATCGAACATTCCATAAGGTATAAAATCAAAGAGTGCATTACATCAGTCCAGCAGGAACATGGCCATACCATTACTAAAAGAAAGGCATTTCTCGAGCGCAAACGAGCGCTTGAAATAGTGTATGGTAACTGGGATAAGTCATTTGCAGATCTGCCTAGGTACATGGCTGCACTACAGCATTTTAACCCCGGGACGGTTGTTGAGTGGAAGCTTGAGCGAAGTGCAGGTAAACCAGAATATATATTCAATTACGTGTTCTGGGCGTTTAAACCGGCAATTGATGGTTTTTCGCATTGTCGCCCCGTAATATCCATAGACGGCACTCATGTCTATGGAAAGTACGATATCAAGCTGTTAATAGCCGTGGCAGTAGATGCTAATGGACAGATATTTCCTCTAGCTTTTGCTATTTGTGCCAATGAAAGCCAAGAGACGTGGACGTTGTTTTTGAACCATATGAAAGAGCACGTTGTGAAACAGCGTTCCGGTATCTGTCTAATATCTGATCGGCACGGTGGTATCTTAAGTTCTGTGGAGAACTTGCCTGCATGGCAAGAACCTTATGCCTACCATCGTTACTGTGTTAGGCATTTGAAAGCCAATTTCCAGAAGGCATATCCTAATAAGGATCTGCGTGATATGATGTGGATGGCAGCAACAGATCACCAACAACATAAATTCCGGAGGCACATGGAATATATCAGGCAAGAAGACGAGGCAGCCTATCGTTGGTTAATGCGACATGACCCTGAAAAGTGGACTTTGCATGCGGATGGTGGCAGACGATGGGGAACTCTGACTACAAATGTGTCAGAGTCTTTCAACGGGTTATTGAAGTCGGCAAGAGGATTGCCTGTCACAGCCATGGTGCGGATGTCGTTCAAGCAAATGGCGGAGAGGTTTGTTGAAAGGTCTGCGGCTGCAACGTCATTGATGGAAAGGGGTGTTGAATTTATGCCAGTGCCGATGACGAGATTTGAGAAATACAGACGACGAGCACATTGGCATTCATTTTTGCAGTATGATAATGAAAGAAATGTTTTTGAAATTCGCACCGCTATCCATCAAAATCGGGGTAATAATGTGCATACTGTAAATGAATCTGCAAGGTTATGCTCTTGTGGAAAATGGTCCATCTACCACATGCCTTGCTCACATGCCATCAAGTGCTTTCAACAAGTTGGTTTAGGTGCAACCAACTATGTTGATCGACAATATAGTGTTTCGAAGTACCTAAACACATATAGTGGTCAGTTGCAGCCACTGGGTGCTGAGCATTATTGGCCTCCTGAACCATTTAAAATGGTGTGTAACAAGTCCTATTTGCGTAAAATACAGGTGCAGAAGAGAACGCGTATACGGAACCAAATGGATGTTAGTGATACAGTTTATGCGCGAAAATGTGGTATATGCTCGCAAACAGGACAAGACCGTAGAAAATGTCCTTTGGATGGCAACAGTAATCAAGCTCGGGTAGGTGTTCTTCTAGTTTACCTAACTACCCATGAGTTGATGTTGTAATAATTAGTTAATATGTGTATGTTGCCTGATTTATGAAATAAAATTATGCTTGTAATAAAATAATTTTTTTCCAAGTCCAGCACATTACCACTCTTCTATATATAAGAAAAATAAAGATACTTTGACATTAACATAATTCAACTTTCACAATATTTGGTTTGATTCTAGATAATGGAAGAAATATCGGTCCACTTATTTCACCTTTTTTTCTTTTTCATTATTTTTCCTCTAGGAATATTTAAATGTAACACGAATTTTCATTTAGTATGCGTGTGTTGTCTTGTCGAACTGAAAAAGCTGACCAGCTGACATAAAGTAGTCTTGTCAATATCATGATATGTAACACGCTAAATATAGCGCCATTATACCTGGCGTTATGTGTGTGTTGTCTTGTCGAACTGAAAAAGCTGACCAACTGACATAAAGTAGTCTTATCAACATCATGATATGTAACACGCTAAATATAGCGCCATTATACCTGGCGTTATGTGTGTGTTGTCTTGTCGAACTGAAAAAGCTGACCAGCTGACATAAAGTAGTCTTGTCAACATCATGATATGTAACACGCTAAATATAATGCCATTATACCTGGCGTTATGTGTGTGTTGTCTTGTTGAACTGAAAAAGCTGATCAGCTGACATAAAGTAGTCTTGTCAACATCATGATATGTAACACGCTAAATATAGCGCCATTATACCTGGCGTTATGTGTGTGTTCTCTCGCCTATAAATAACGGGCTCATTGTAGTTATTTTGTGTGCTCAAAATTTACTAAACGCAAATATTTCATTAAAAGAAAGATTTTTTTTACTAAAAGGAAATATTTCACAAATGGCTCAACGTCTTCGTCCACCAATGTGCTACTGTGGAAAAGCATGCGTGATGAACAGTTGCTGGGAAGGTCGTGATGTTGGACGCCGCTACTGGAACTGTATGAACCAGTTGTACAAGGTTCCCGGCGAACCTATGTGTGAGTTTGATGAATGGGTTGATGAACCATGTTATCAGGAATGCTACAGAGAACAACTGCAATCTCTTCATAATAAGTGGTTATGCCAACTGGGAGTACAAAGAGAAAGCGATAGAATTATTACAGAAATGAGGGAGAAACTAAAGCAGGTAGGAGATGAAAAATGGAGAGCAGAATGGAATTGTGAAGCACAGAAGGAAAGTAAAAATAAATATAAACGGGAACTTGCGGAGGTGAAGGCGAGAGTGAAAGAGTTAGAAGAAGAAAAAGAACAAATGGAACAACGATTTAAGTGGTTGGAGCGGAGAATAAATGGCAGCCGGGACTAAACAATGGCATGTATGTGCTTAGTGTATTTTTCATATTTTTATGTATTTTTATTATGTTAGCATGTTATGTTTGTGTTTGTGTTGTTGTTATGTTTTCCTTGTCTGTTGTACTGAAATTTATTTTAATTGAAGTGGCATTTAAGTTCAAATGCTTGTGTTATTTTACGAAACAATAAAACACATGGAGAACTAAAAAAAGTAATGGACATATTCGATTAAATATTGTTGTTAATATGTACAAAAATATTATTTACACCAAATAAAAAAAAAGGAAGGCCGACTCAATGTTTCCCGCATCCGGTATGTCTCAATGTAGCCGTCGGCCTGAGGCGTATCCCCTCCCGCCCGGGTATGCTATCAGGATCATCATCATCATGTTTTCTCCTTATAGCCGGATGCGGCGCAGGATGACATGTATCGATGGTGCTGTCAGGTCCAGTAGAATGCTACATAATAATATAAAACTTAGTTTAGAAAACTACATAATAATTCATAACAATTTATATTATCTTACCATAATCGTGTCTGGATCCTGAATGTAGTCATCTGTCGCAACATCACATGAAGCCTGAAAAAAGGAAATTAATATAGTGTAACAAAATAAATAAGTTATAGTTAAAACAAATTCAAATTCAATACTAATAAACTCATACCTGCGCATGTGAACCGCTGCCATAACTCAGTCGGCGCCCACTAAATAAATCTCGGGTCGGTCGACCCTCATCAGTGGTAGACGGGCCAGGGAAATATCTACCCCAATCCGCTCCTTGAAAATCCGAGCCCGTGATCAATAGTTGACCCGATGGGGTCATCTGTGATGGCACTGGAGTGTCAAAAATTCCCAGGCTGTAAGATGGCATGTCAGTCTCATGAATGCCACCTGTCATATCAGCAGCAACATCATCGTCAGGAGCATCATGGCCCCCCTGCTGAACACCACCTCCTCGGGCAGCACGAGGTCGTCGGGCACCAGCAGCTCGTCGGGCACCAGCAGGTCGTCGGGCACCACCACCTCGTGGGATACCACGACCTCGCTGGTACGTGGCTGGGTCAATATAATCAGCCTCGTGTGCCAAACGCTGATCCGATCGGGCTCGCTGCAGTGTCTGGGCAGCCAAATCCATGAATCGACGACTGTAGTCCTGCATGACCACAGGATCGTGGACATAACTCTGCATCTGCTGCCCCATACGATAGACGGTATGCAGTCCAATCGCCTGCACAAAAGTAAAGAATTTAAACTACGTATTTGGCACGAAATTACAGGTATATAATTAATTATAACAGAAAACATACCAGAGCCTCGTGTCTCCCGGCGTATGAGACGTACCGACCTTCTGCCTGATGAACTGGGTTCCCGATAAAAAGTCGGGAAACAGTGCGGTACCATGCCATATAACCTTCAATAGGAAGGTGCTGCGGAGGTGGGTTTAAGTCACCTCGCCTGTCCCAAATAGCCAGCTGGGCGTTAAGCCAGTCAATAAATGTGTCGTCCACCCTGGACCGATCATCCCTCTC
>NW_017690643.1:0-2822 GCF_001879085.1 Nicotiana attenuata
TTCCCCACTCCAAATAAAAAAAAAAAACTACTACTAAGATTTATTTATAAGAAGAGAGGTCAGAATACAAAGGGAGGGGAAAATTTTTTGAAACAAAAGGAAAAAGTAACGTTTGAAAAAAGAAAAAGAAAAGATAACAACAAAAAAGAGAGGAAGTCTTTGATTGAGAGAAAAAGGAACAAAGGTGAGAAAGAATCTGGGAAGAAAATTTGTAGTGAGGAAAAGAAAGTACATATTTGTTTTCCTTGGTTTTGGGGTCGGAGAGATAGAGTAAAGTGGAAAAATACAGAAATATTTGGAGTTTTTTAGTTATACTCGATTCCAGTCTTTTCTTTGATTGTTTGCTTTTGATATTTTTTTTCTTCTTTCTTTTTATATGCAGTAAAGTAGAAAACTTAAGGAAAGAATTTAAATCTCAAAGAAAGGTGGATCTAACCATATCGTTATTATATGGGGTTAATTTAGTGTAAAAAGTTATTTTTTTTCTTTCTATCCGACTTTGACTTATTGTATATTCGTTTATTAGAAGTCATGTTCATAATATAATTATAAAGTATCGTAGATGCTTTAGAAGACCGTCAATCCCCAAAGTCCATTTCCATTATTGACAGGTTTAAATCTAATCATTTTTAAGTTGAATTGTACCTTGTTTTGAACATATCTCTTTTAAATTATTGGCATATGGAAATCTTGCTTGCTGCATTTGTATTCCTATTCTAACTTTTGTTGAGAATGAAGATAAGGAAACCAAAGCTGCGTGTTAGGAACATAGGCTAATTAGAGCGATAACGGATAATTGTGAGGGTGTGCGATGAGTCACGAACTAATTCAACACTTGTTCTAATAACTAAAAAATAAAATAATAATAATAATAATAATAATAATAATAATAATAATAATAATAATAAATATACAAATATATATCTGGAATCTAAAAGAGACACAAAATAATTAAATATTCTAAATACCATATTAGCCCATATGTTCATACACGAACCTAGGATTGGTATGCTTAAATAATAGAGGATCATGTGCGCATTCCGCGTCTCGATGCCTTTAAATTTAAAATAATTATGTTATAATCATGTGTACATTCCATACCTTGGTTTAACATTTAATTTCAAAGAAGTACCTTGTATGCGTACCGCATCTAGGTGAACACAATTAATAAAATATAATAATTAATTAAGCGGTAATCAATAAGCCATAATCAATATAATACGAGAATAGCCAAAAACTGATTTAAGCCTTACATTAGTCAATAAAAGCGACCGTGCTAGAACCACGGGACTCGAGGGGTGCCCTACACCTTCCCCTCGGTCAACAGAATACCTTACTCAGTCTTCTGTTTTCGTAGACCATAAATTAAGAGTCAAACCTTCCTTTTGAAAGGGGATTCAAATAAAAGGTGACTTGGAACACCAAAACTCAATTCCAAGTGGCAACTCCAAATAATAAATAAATCCTTTTCAAAACGTCACTTTAATTGGGAAAACTCTTCTAACTCAACCTCGTAACATGGTCGTGGGAAAAAAGAGGTGTGACACCTATGGCGACTTCGCTGGGGAGTTGTTGCTTCAATTGGAACTCTTTATCCTTGCTAGCTTGTAGGTAATTATCCTCAAGACTTCACCAAATTTGTTTGGCTGAGGTGCATCCAATGATGAGGAAAATTAACTTCTCAGTCATTGTTCCTGCGAGCCAACTTCTAACAAAAACATCGTTTTCTTCTCATTCAAGGAATTTTGGATTAGGGATTTCTTCCCCTTTTTCGTTTGTCTGGACAACAGGAGGTAGATCCTTGCTGATGATATCTCCAACTTTCAGTGTTTGTATTAACTGAGTTATTTGGGTTTTCCAATCTAAATATTTAGAGGCTTTCAATTTTATGGGACATATGGCTAGGAGTTGATGAATGGAGGCAGGAGATAAGGAGAGACTAGCAGACGTTCCAACAACCATAGCAGCGTAAAAATAGACGTCAGGATTCATAATTAATCTTGGTTAGAACCAAGCTCTTGATACCATGAAGAAATAAGCAAACTAGGGAAACATAGAACAAGAATAAGCTTTGTTTCTAAGGTTTTCCGGTTGTGGTTTACATGGATGATGTCTTGGCAGGGGCGGACCTAGTGTATAGATTACGGGTTCCCGGGAACCCAGTAACTCTTGCGTAGACCCTGTATTTATATTAAGAAATTCACCAAATATTGATAAATATCTTACTGTGAACCCAGTTATTATTGCATATTAATCTGAAATTATGGTAGGAACCCATAAGCCTCAAATCCTGGATCCGCCTCAGTCTTGGTATAAATAATAGTACACGACCGCGATTATTTGGACTCCTATTTGCAGTAGTATAACACATAAACCTTTTCCTAAAGACACACAACTTTGTACAGCTAGAACCTATACGACCCCTAACTAATTTCATTATTCTACAAAGAATTGGACGCTAGTTTGATACACACTTACTTTCACCAACCTCCTAACAAGATGGATGGCTTCCATAGTCGAACGTCCCGGCATGAAACCAAACTTGTTCTCGAAAACAGACAAAATCCTCTTCATTGAGGGTCTTGAGACCAGTGTTGATTTATTGCTCTTAGACATGGTGGATTTCGACGTTATATTAGGGATGGATTGGTTGTCCCCGTATCATGCTATCTTGGATTGTCACGCCAAGACCGTGACTTTGGCTTTGCCAGATTTGCCTCGTTTGGAGTGGAGAGGGACCCCATGGCATACCACCCGTAGTGTTATTTCATATGTGAAGGCTCGACGCATGGTCGAGAAGGGGTGTTTAGCTTATCTGGCGT
>NW_017690643.1:5276-5694 GCF_001879085.1 Nicotiana attenuata
ATATATATATATATATATATATATATATATATATATATGTATGTATGTATGTATATGTGTGTTTTATCTTCTTTTATTTAATTAAAAAAAGGTTAAGAAAAGTTAAATAAAAAATCTATTTAAAAAGAAAAAAAAAACTAACGAAAAAAAAGAAGAAAATAAATAAATAAAACCTCCCAAACTTCCCACTCCCTCACGTCTCTCACCCCACAATCCCTAACCCCCCAACTTCAAAACTCACGTTCCCCACTCCAAATAAAAAGAAAATAAAACTAAGATGGCTTTAACAAAAGGAGGTCAGGAAGTAACAAAGAAAGTAAGGAGAGAGAACGAAAGTGAGGAAGATTTTGGGAAAAAGGAAAACTAGAAAAAGAAGAAAAACGAGATTTGGAGCAAGAAAAATCTGGAGGAATTTTTT
>NW_017690644.1:0-5694 GCF_001879085.1 Nicotiana attenuata
TTGCATGCTGATGGCAGCAGACGATGGGGAGCCCTGACTACAAACGTGTCGGAGTCATTCAACGACTTGTTGAAGTCTGCCCGTGGACTGCCTGTCACTGCCATGGTCCGCATGACATTCAAACAGAGTGCGGAGAGGTTTGTTGAAAGGCATGCAGCTGCATCGGCATTGATGGATAGGGGTGTTCAATTTATGCCAATACCCATGAGAAGATTTGAAAGGTCCAGGAGGCGAGCACAGTGGCATTCATTTCTTCAGTACGATCATGAACGGGGTATTTTTGAAGTTAAGACCGCTATCCGCGGACACCGTGGGAATAATCTACAGACGGTGAATGAAAATAGAAGGTTATATTCATGTGGGAAATGGACCATCCACCATATGCCGTGCGCACATGCGTTGAAGTGCTTTCAACAAGTTGGATATGGGGCAACAAACTATATTGATAGGCAATACAGTGTTGCTGCATACGTAGACACGTATAGTGGGAAGTTGCAGCCATTAGGTGCTGAGCATTATTGGCCGCCGGAACCTTTTAAGATGGTATGTAACAAGGACTATTTGCGCAAGCTGCAAGTGCAAAAGAGAACGCGTATACGGAACCAAATGGATGTTGGTGACACCGTTTATGCGCGTAAATGTGGCATATGCTCGCAAACAGGACACGACCGTCGTAAATGTCCTTCAGGTGGTGTGCATGCGGTGGTAATCCGGCTCCTGGTGCAAGTTCGTCGAATGTACCCAACTATCAAGGATACCCCTAGTCTTTTGTTTTGGTATTCTTTTTTGTAATACGTGTTTGTACTTGTGTATGTTGCAATATATATCAAATAAAATTATGTTCGACAATCTGGAATGAGTGAAGAAAAAGCTATTTAATTGCAGGAAAATATAATATGTAAAGCGTGGTTTGATAGTTTCATATAACAACACAAGCACTTAAACTTAACTTCCACTTCAATTAAAATAAAATTTAGTACAACAAACAAGGAAAACATTACTATAGCACAAACACAAACGTAGCAGGCCAACATAATAAAAATACATGAAATATGAAAAATACACTAAACACATACATGCCAATGTTTAGTCCCGGTTGCCATTTACTCTCCGCTCCAACCACTTAAATCATTCTTCCAGTTGTTCTTTTTCTTCTTCTACCTCTTTCAGTTTCACCTTCACCTCCGCAACTTCCCGTTTATATTTTTTTTTACGTTCCTTTTGTGCTTCACAATTCCATTGTGCTTTCCATTTTTCTTCTCCCACCTCCTTCAGTTTCGCCCTCATTTCTGCAATAATTCTATCGCTTTCACTTTGTGTTTCCTGTTGGCGTAAACACATATTATGAAGAAACTGCAGTTTTGCTTTGTAGTATTCCTGATAACATGGTTCATCAATCCATTCCTCAAACTCACAAATAGGTTCGCCGGGAACCTTGTAAAACTGGTTCATACAGTGCCAGTAGCGGCGTCCAGCTTCACCACCGTTCCAACAACTTTGCATCATGCATGATTTTCCACAGTAGCACTTTGGTGGACGAAGAGGTTGAGCCATATAATGAAATATTTGCTTTTAGTAAAAAACCCTTACTTTTAATGAAATATCTTCTTTTAGTAAATTTTGAGCATACAAAATAACTACAATGAGCCCGTTATTTATAGGCGAGACAAAATAATTAATTCGCAGTATAGTACTGCATTTTATGGAGTTGTCTTGTCGTTCTGAAAAAGACGAAAACCATGTGAAAAAAGCTGCTGTCTTGCAGAAAAATTTAATAATTAATTCTTAGTATAGTACTGCGGTTTATGGAGTTGTCTTGTCGTTCTGGAAAAGATGAAAACCATGTGAAAAAAAGCTGCCTTCTTGCAGAAAAATTTAATAATTAATTCGCAGTATAGTACTACGTTTTATGGAGTTGTCTTGTCATTAAAAATTTAATAATTAATTCGCAGTATAGTACTACATTTTATGGAGTTGTCTTGTCGTTCTGAAAAAGATGAAACCCATGTGAAAAAAGCTGATTTCTTGCAGAAAAATTTAATAATTAATTCGCAGTATAGTACTACATTTTTTGGAGTTGTTTTGTCGTTCTGAAAAAGATGAAATCCATGTCAAAAAAGCTGCTTTCTTTATGTTTCCTTTTAGTTCTACTGTTTGTTTTTGTGTTAGGTTTGCAAGGTTTGTGTTTGTGTTGTACTGTTTAAGTTAAATTGCTGTTCAAACGCAATTAAAATAAAATTGTTGTTAAAAGATAATTGTTACCATTATTTACATAATGCACTATTTACACAAAGTAAAAATACAAGTAAATCAGTGAGTCCCGCAGCCTGTGTGCTTCAGTGCTGCTGCCGGCCTAAGTCGCATCTCTTGTCGCCCGGGTACACTATCTGGATCATCCTCATCAAGCTGCCTCTTAATGTGAGGATGTGCAGCAGCATCGATACCACAGCTGGCAGGATCGAAAGAATAGGTCGCCGGGCCGTCAGCAACCTACAAAACAAATCTTAGCATGTGAAAAAGTATATTTGTATTGTACGTGTTGAGTCAAAAAACATTTTCTCACCGTGGTCTCGTCCGCCGCCTGAGTATATGCATCCGTGGTGTCCTCATCAAAGCATGTAGTGGCCTCGAAGATGGGCTGGGACGAAACCTTCATAAGAAAGTTAAAAATTAATTAATGTCAGCTCATTAAGGAAAACAAAACAAATTGAAATTTTAAAGTAATACAAACATACCTGCGCCTGTGGTAGATCCGCATCAACCGCTGGGGATGAGGCATAACTCAACATGCGCCCGCCATCCACGTCCCAGGTGGGCCGATCCTCAGCTGCGGTAGATGGGCATGCAAAGTACTGGTCTACATCCCCGTCGAATGTACCCGTGATCGACAATGCTCCTGACGGGGTGACCTGCGATGCTGGAAGAGATAGCTGAAGGCTGTACCACGGCATGTTGCTGGATGGCTCATCTACCTGAGGTCCATAACCCGGCTGATCATCTCCAAGAGCCTCATCTCCAAAATCCCCATCATGTCCCTCCACAGGTGGGCCAACAAGTGCCTCATAGCCCCCTTGCTGGGGACCACCTCCTCTCCATCCCCCACGACCCCCGCGACCCCGTGGGGCACCCCTGCCTCGTGGGGCACCCCTCCCTCGTGCCCTACCCCTGCCTCGTGGGACACCCCTACCCCGATGGTAGTCCTCTGGCGCCGCATACTGAGCCTCGTGGTCCAACCTCGCGGCATCTCTCGCCTGAAGCAGGGTCCGACGAGCCACCTGTGCCACCCGCCGACCATAGTCAACGAGTGCAGGATTGTCGGCATGTTGCTGCATCTCCTATCCCAACTGGTAGAGGTGATGATGCCCAATAGCCTGTGAAACATTTAAAATATTAATTAAATAACGCTATATCACAATTATAAAATATTAATAAGCCATAAAAACATACCAGTGCCTCGTGCCTCCCGGCGTATGGTCTGTAGCGATCGCCAAGTACATGAATGGGGTTCCCGATCATCAGTCGGGTGTGACGATGGTACCATGACGTATATAGATGAATAGTGGCCTCCTGGGTAAATGTAGGTGGTGGCAGAATACGGTGACCTCGCTCCTCCAAAGTATGGACCTGCTGCTCTAGCCATCCCATATATACAACGTCCACCCTGGCACGGTCGTCCCGCTGATAGTGTGTAGCCTCCCATCCAGGCTCCCCCGGTATAGGCTGGGGATGGTAAAACTGGCGAAGCACACGCTCTGTGGCATGATACTCAACCATATCGAAGAAGATCATCGGGACGGAGGTGCTCCAAAGCAGTCTATCGACTGAGCAAATATCGGGCAGCTGAGCTTGCAACTCGTCGCTGTATGGCATCCAGATGAACTACCAAATAATAACATAAAAGTGAGTTGCGCAACACAACTCAATTACTAATTCGCAAGTGTAGGTACATATTTACCTGTCCGTCCACCAGCATATCTAACACATCCCTGACAAGGGGGAGATTATGATGAGCATCGCTCCCTCGTTAGTTCCCACACCGGAGAATCCACCTAGAAGCTAGAGGGAGAAACGGATAAGCCTCACCGGGCGCAAGTGGTGGTAGAGGTGGCTGCAACGGCATGATCCGTTGCCAGGCCCAAACCTAAGATAAAAGGTTGATGTTAAATTTATGAGTCATTTCGACCATATAGAATTCAGAGTAATGAACAGAGTATTCGAAAATGTTGTCACCTGTAGGAGGGGCAGAAAACCACATATGTCCACCGCTGGGCCCATGCTCGCCCGGCACATGCTCCTATATAGGTATGCGAGAACAGCAGCATCCCAGCTGTACTGAGGTAAATCATCCAACCGCTGAAGATGATGGAGATAGCGCATACTCACAGTACTCCCCGAAGTGTTCGTGAACAAGATACACCCGAAAAGCAGGAGCAGCACCAACCGCGTGTACCTCTCAATGTGGAGATCCTCCGTCTCGCCGGTAATGTCAGGGTTCAAAAAAGCCATATGATCTCTAATGGCTGACAAAAGAACGCGACTGCCCCCAGCGCCACCCTGAGGTCTATAACCAGTAAACTGCCTCATCATATCGAAAAACTGGGCACGTGTCATGGATCTAATGTACTGGGGCAGTGCCACGGCCCGTCCATCTACGAGTAGCCCGTATAAAACCTGAACATCCTCCAGCGTGATGGTGGCCTCTCCAGTGGGCAAGTGAAAAGTGTGCGTCTCCGGTCGCCACCGCTCTACCAACGTCGTGATAAGAGACCAATCAAGCTGCATCCGTCCAAGCTCAAAAATAGTATAGAAGCCCGTAGCCTGTAAGCGCGCGACTACGCGAGCATGGAAAGGATGCTCCACGATGAACTCCCACAAATCATCAAGTCTCCTGGGGCGGAGAGCCTGATCCGATAGTTGTCCCTCCCATACATAGGAGGACCTATAGTCGCCCTGCAACACTAACAGCTGATCCTCGGCAGGTCCAGGATGCGCAGGCGGAGGAAAGGCCATGTCGTCTACTATAATTTAAACAAAATTAATTGTGTGTGTTAGTTTAATAAATTAAATAATTATTTTTAATATTGGACTGAGTAATTATCTATGGGTTCGAGGCTCGATATTTGAGGCTCGATAGCACCAAGCTATCCATAATTATTATGTGTCATTTTCAACATTTTTTAGAAATTTGTTTGTTTAATAAATTAAATTAAAAATTCTTGAATTGGACTTAATAATTATGTATGCCCTTTCAGGCTCAATATTTGAGGCCCGGTAGCACCAAGCTATACTTAATTATTATGTGTGTCATTTCAATATTTTTTAGAAATTTGTTAGTTTAATTATTTAAATTAAAAATTCTTGAATTGGACTTAATAATTATGTATGGCCTTCCAAGCTCGATATTTGAGGCCCGGTCGCACCAAGTTATCCTTAATTATTATGCGTGTGAATTTCAGTTACCGATGGAATTTTGTTAGATTAAAGAATTAAATTAAAAATTATTGAATTGGACTGAATAATTATGCATGGGTTCCCAAGCTCGATAATTGACCCCCAGTAGCACCAACTTATCCTTAATTATTATGCGTGTCAATTTCAGCATTTTTACAATTTTGTTAATTTAATAAATTAAATAATTAATTATTGAATTGGACTGAGTAATTATCTATGAGTTCCGGGCTCGATTATTTGAGT
>NW_017690645.1:0-295 GCF_001879085.1 Nicotiana attenuata
GAGAGTGGGACCCTTTGTTGGAAAAGTCATCACGTTATGCTAACATCAATTAGGGAGTGGGACCCTATGTTGGAAAGACATTAAGTTGTACTGGCATCAACTAGGGAGTGGGACCCTATGTTTGAAAATCATCAAGTTATATTGGAAAGGTCATCAGGTTATGCTGACATCAACTAGGGAGGGGGACCTTATGTTTGAAATGTCATCAGGTTATGCTGGCATCAACTAGGGAGTTGGACCTTATGCTGGAAAGTCATCAGGTTATGCTGGCATCAACTAGGGAGTGGGACCCTAT
>NW_017690645.1:5133-5694 GCF_001879085.1 Nicotiana attenuata
GCCATGTTAGAAAAGTCATAAGGTTATTCTGGCGTCAACTAGGGAGTGGGACCCTATGTTGGAAAGTCATCAAGTTGTGCTAGCATCAACTAGGGAGTGGGACGCTTTGTTGAAAAAGTCATCAGGTTATGCTGGCATCAACTAGGGTGTAGGACGCTATGTTGGAAAAGTCATCAGGTTATGCTGGCATCAACTAGGCAGTGGGACCCTATGCTGGAAAGTCATCAAGTTATATTGGAAAGGTCATCAGGTTATACTGGCATTAACTAGGGAGTGGGAGCTTATGTTTGAAAAGTCATCAGGTTATGCTGGCATCAACTAGGGAGTGCGACCCTATGTTTGAAAGTCATCGAGTTATGCTAGCATCAACTAGGGAGTGCGACTCTATGCTAGAAAATCATCGAGTTATGCTGGCATAAACGAGGGAGTGGGACCCAATGTTGGAAATTCATCAGGTTATGCTGGCATAAACTAGGGAGTGCAACCCTATGTTGGAAAGTCATCGAGTTATGCTGGCATCAACTAGGGAGTGGGACTCTATGCTGGAAAGTTATCAGGATA
>NW_017690646.1:0-5694 GCF_001879085.1 Nicotiana attenuata
GGGACCACAATTTTATAACATGCTTGGCACTAGGCCACATTTCATTACTCAAACTCTTTTCCCCCACATTTCACATCATTGCCACATTCAATATTGAACCTTTTCAATTCAAGATGTTAAGCACATACGAGAGCAATTATAATTCGTAAGCTTAAAGAGGATTTTACATATTTTGGCAAAACAATCTCAATTCAACTCAACTTGAAGTCTAGGCATTTTAGCACATGTTCACATTCTTCACACATTCTCAATTGACAAAATAGCATAAGGAAAGCATTGAGACACACCTTGAACATATATTCTTGAAACACAAATTCATTTGAAATAGCAACCACTACATCGATCAATATTTGGAACTTACAACATTTGCATGGACACCGTGGGGATTCAATTTCTAAGAAGAGGGGGTTTTGGCCATACATACCTCGATAGAGCTTTCCTTGAATTCTTACAATAATTTCGGAACCCTTAGCAACTTCGATCTATTTTATGAGCATTACAAATTGAACCAAATATTAGATAGATGATCAAGACTCTAGCTCTTTTGAGCACATCATCAAGCACTAAGTGTGCATTATGTCTTTTAAGACCTTTTTGTGAAGGATTCTATCATCCTACACCCCATTTATTATATTTTTAGCTCACAATCTCCCCTACCGCTTTATCATCATGCATGCAAGATAATCAATCCTTATCCCATGAACCCCACTTACTACTANATACATATTCAAGCAAATAGATTCGAATTTAAGACATCGGGGGTGGCTCGAATTATTAAAGGATTATGATGTTGATACTCTATACCACCTCGGGAAAGCAAACATTGTGGCTGACGCGCTATGTCGGAAATCCATGGGCAGACGGCAACATGTGGAAGATCATAAGTTGAAAATGACTAAAGATATGTATCGGTTGGCTAGTTTAAGTGTATGATATTTGACACTAGTGGCGGAGGAGCTATAGTTTAAAACACTGCCTAATCCTCGTGAGTAGTTGAAGTAAAAGCGTGACAATTTGATGATCCAGTCCTGGTGAAAATAAGAGAAAAAATTCCCTTTCAAAAGAAACAAGTGTTCGAGTTATCTACGGACGGGGTCCTTAGGTACAAGGACCGTTTGTGTGTGCCCGATGTCACGACCCAAACTGATGGGCAGCAACGGGCACTCGATGCCTTACTCAACCGAGTACCAACGTACCATATCTTCCTTATCACACTATCATTGGTAACTGGGCCAACATGGCCACAACTCGTAATATATAACAATAAGTGGGAAAGCACTGTATCAATGAACCATCTTCCTTAAAACATGAATACATATGGGCCGTCAAGGACTCTGAAATGTACAAGATGAACCTCTGTCTACAAAGCCTCTAAGAGTATTTGACATCAAATGGGACAGGGTACCGACCTACCCATAAGTCTGTACCAAAATTTTGACACGATGACTCATGGACTCGGCTGCACTCCGAATGAGATGGAGTCTTACCGATCCTTTGCTGAATGCTAACCTCGTTTACTATGAGAGCTCATCAAACTGATTGTCTATACCTGTAGGCATGAATGCAACGTCCCCAACAAAAGAACGTCAGTACGAGTAATGTATCGAGTATGTAAGGCTCATTAATAAGTATATAAAAGACATGGGAGAAACATGGAGTAAAAGACTCAACCTGTAAGTCTGGATAACTCTATAAATCATGAAATACTTATAGTGTCATGCATATCTGTATGTATGTTATGTCGTGCATAGGTACATGTGTTCATAACATTATCAAGCCTGTGAGGGCATCCCATCATATCATCTCGGCCACTATGGGCAAAATCATCAATGTATACCAGCTGATCAGGTGGTGGTGCGTGTATAACGCCGTAACCTTTTCCCATATCCCGTATATACATATATACGCGTATATTATGTCATCTGGCCATGGGTCAATGTACATGTAAATGAATGCAATGCATGAGAAATACGTCAATAAAATCTCGGAACATCATAAGACCATTATGCCTCTGATTAATATCATGAAATAAACTTTATCAACTTACGTATTTTCTGAGACCCATGAACAGATGATAGAATAATAAGACATATGGGGAATCAAGAACATAGGGACCTCGAGTATTTCTATGAATATAGTCATTTATGGAAATTGTACATTTGCTCGTATCGTTTGTATCGTATGGATCATGCCAAAAGGAAAGAAGGGATAGCCTTAACATACCTGAGCCGATTCTCTTGACAATCTCTCTAACACACGTCTTTTGCGAAGAACACATAACGGCGGATCGAAATAGTGAAAAATTCGTATGATATTCTTGAGAAAGATTGCACCGTATTTTCTAAAAATTGCAAATCCCGTCGCTATTACATTACGTAGTCTCGTAGAAGCAATTTTCCATAGCAGATCCGTATGGTATATTGCTTAAATGAATTTGATCATAATCTTTCATGACTTTTCTTGCTGAAGCTTTTCAATCCTTAATTAGTAAGCCTATCATCCAATCTAATGAGATAACAAGTTTCTTTAAATAGTAGGTTGTGGGCCCCACCTTTTTGTGATGACTAAGGCACATAAATCCTCCAAATATGCCACCTATTTGATGCACTTAAGAGTCACATTATTAGGCTTTGCTCAAGACTTTATGGGCTGCCACGTTGGGCCCTTTAGTCTTTATCCAAAATTCCTTAATTACATGGTTTATCTTCCACCAAAATTCATGATTAACCAAATATTCACATAATTAATAATTATCTCAAATTACTTAAAATACTACTCACTTTTAACACACTTCATACACCTTACTATCATGGTCATGTGGTACCTTGTATGGCACTAGTCCATAGATGTGGGGTATTATAGCTTGGACCGTATTTATCCCATAATGTCAAACTTCGACGAAACTCATTTCCTTCAATTCGCTTACCCTCTCACCTTCACGAATTTACTTATCACTTATCTAAAATAGCGTAATACTTATAATCCCAAATAATCTCATTCTCGAACTTACATCGATTAACTTACGATGAAACTCTAACATACGAAATTGCGGGATGTAACATCTCATTTCCGAGCTTTCATCAATTTACTTATGCGTACTTTCACATACGAAAACATGGGGTGTAACACCCGATGTCGGGTACTTTGAGGGAGGATCATGGCTGAGATTCACAAATCTCGATATTCTATTCATCTAGGGTCAACCAAGATGTATCATGATCTTTGATGGCTATTGATAAGTAGGGATTTTAACCTATGATTTGCTCTCTTTTACTTGCGTTTTAGGCTAAAAATGTGTAAAGGTTTTCCCGGAAACCAATGTAGTATGCTTGCTTGCAGGAATAGATCAAAAGGAGCCAAATGAGGCATAATCAACTCATAAAGGAGTCAAAACTGGAACAAAAACTAAGAGTGGGCCAAGAGACCTGAAACGTGAACTACACAAATATTGTGCAGCCGCGGAAGCCACAACGCGGGCGCGCTCACAAATACGCTGTTAGAAAAAGGGAGATTCAGAGAGTGCACTTTTAGGCCAAATGTTAAACGAGGTACGGGCTAGAAATGTGCGGCCGCGAGAGTCTCACCGCAGCCGCGATTGGAATTATGCGAACCGCGGTTGCTGAGGTTCAGAGAGTTCACATTTCAAGCAAAAACAAGAAGTGCGGTCCGCAATAGAATTATGCGGCCGCGATGGAAATTATGCGGCCCGCGAAACAATCCTTAACCCAGATCCAGAAGTTAAAAACGCGGACCGCGGTCAGTATTACACGACCGCAAAAGCAAGAGTGCGGCCGCGATAAGAATTACGCGGTCGCGAAACCTCCGCAGGGGTATTTTTGTCTGGAAATTTTAGCTTAGTATAAATAGATCTTTTTGACATTTTTAGGTTAAGTTATATTTTAGCTGAGCACGTGAGACGACTGCAAATCCGTTTTGGGCAATTTGGTACTAGAATTATCTCTCAGCATTAGATTTTCATCTTTTAATATAGTATTATGAATTTTGTCTTTGTTTCATCTTTGATTTCTGTTTCCATGAGTAGCTAACCCATAGCTAGGGTTGTGACCCAACCCTAGTATGTGTATTTGATGAGTATTGAATTTTAGGGCTTGAATGTGTATGGTTTAGTGATATTTAGCCTAGTTCTAGCTAGAACTTTAGAATTAGTGGTTGCAAACACCGATTCTTGCCTTTATGACTTAGTCTCTACTTGAGAAAGAGGGACTAAGTCTAGGAAAGCTAGGCTAACAAGGAATTGGGGTGAACTCAAGAAATTGATAGCCCCAATTAAAGGGTTAAACCTAGAGATAATAATACCCGACTTGAGCTAATATCACTTGTATTGCATGAATACCCATTTGGACTTGAGAAAGACAAATTGGGCAAAATCACTCAATCTACCGAGAGGAATAGAGTGAGTACCCGGGTGTGATAGCTATATTACGACCCCAATTATTCACATGATTTCCCTATACTCTACCACCCGTTAGATATCCACCTAGGTGGAAGTTACTACCTTAGTCCCTTTAAACCCTTGAAAATAAACAACAAAATATTGTACTTAGTTTCGAATATTGCATGCAATAGAATAGAAGTAGAAGTAGAAACCAAACCAAACATTTGTGGAAGTGTAATTAAATTCAAAGCTGTCACGCCCCAGCCTCGAGAGGTGTGACCGGCGCTCAATCGAGTGAACCCGACTGAGCAAGCCTTTTTGGACTCCTCCTACACAACTCATTATGATCAAGAAACCAAGCATTCATTTAATTAGACAGTAGGAAAGATTGTACATATAACATTGCTAGTTCATTTTATATTGCAACATTTACACCGTAGTTAAATTCCTAAAATTTCATACAATTTACTGTTTAGAAGAACAAGAGTTTAGAATTACAGCACAGTCCAGTGACCCATCCAACACCCGTACATAACCCACACAAGCGTCTACGGAGCCTCTAAAGATACAAAAGACAGTTATGATAATGCCGGCAATAAGGCCCCATCTACACCTCAAAATGTGGTAATTTATCACAAAAAGATATACTGCATAGCCCATGGAAGGAAAGGGGCTCACCAAGACTGCTGAGAGGAGGATGCACCGCTACCTGCGATCGCCACTGTCTACTACGGAGCCACCTACATCCATTCAAAGATGTAGCGCCCCCGGCAAAAAGGACATTAGTACCATGGAATAGTACTAGTATGTATAACTAAACACCATCTCATTAGACAGAACAACAATACGAGAATAAAGTAATCATAAAGATCAACAAAAGCCTTAATCAACACCACATCATCAAATTAAGGAATCACACAGCTTTCAAATAATTTCCATAGCTTTAAGTTGGGACGTTTAATACTGTTACACCATCATCCACAATACCATCGCTTTCTTGCGCGGAGTCCGATCACGACCCGATCGGCTAGGTTGTCTCATTTGAGACATGTATCTCATATACAATTTCATTCTCACTTCCCGGTTTTCAATATCAGCACAGTACCACCATGTGTGCGGCATGGCGTCCGATCACGGCCCGATCGGCTAGGCCATCTACCAAGACTATTTCATGTTCATCAATCATCTCATTTCAAATTTATTCACATATATCAATTCATCGGCTACGTTGGACCACTAATTTATAACATGCTTGGCACTAGGCCACTATTTCATTACTACTAACTCTTTCCCCACTA
>NW_017690647.1:0-709 GCF_001879085.1 Nicotiana attenuata
GTACTAGGGATCCGGCATGACGGTTTGTCTTCAGGTTTTAAACCCAGGTTTATTGGTCTAGACCTGGCTACCCGAGCGGACAACTCAGGCCGAGGGGAGGCAGCGTACCGGGGATACAGAAGCTCTTTCGGCTTAGCAACTTATCCAAACCTCGTTCTAAATGGGAAAAGACTCTAAACAGAAGAGAAGCTACACGAAGTGCACCCTTCTCCATGATGTAGAAGACTCAGAGAGAGGAAGGGATTCGCGAAAGTTTATATACAATTCAACAAATATTAAAGCGGTAAAACATTTATCACAAAAGGCATGGAACATGTAGAAAAATCAGATAAAGCCAAACATAACAATTTAAGTGAGCTCGAATTCTTGAACCCTGAACCGAAATTCTGGGTTCTTGTCCCCAGCAGAGTCGCCAGAGCTGTCACACCTCCTTTTTCGCTACTACACCCCGTGAAGGGTATAATAAAGGAGTTTTTCCAATTAAAGGACAATCGAAACGGGATTCGTTAATTAAGAAGTTCAGAGTCGCCACTTGGGAGATTTATGATGTCCCAAGTCACCGGTTTGAATTCCGAATCGAGAAAAAGGTTTGACTCTGTTTAACAGTCCCGAACCAAAAATTCGGGTAAGGAATTCTATTAACCCGGGAGAAGGGGTTAGGCACTCCCGAGTTCCGCGGTTCTAGCACGGTCGCTCAACTGCTATATTT
>NW_017690647.1:4939-5694 GCF_001879085.1 Nicotiana attenuata
AAATAAACCTAACTATTTTTGAAAGTCGGACTCTTTTGTTTTTGTTGGCAAACACACTATTTCTGTAAGCAAAATTCATTTTTCATGTTTTCGTTTTTAGTGGCAAATAAACAAACTAATTCAAAAATAAAACTCTTTTTTCCATCTTCATCGGTAAACAAAACAAACTAAAAATAACAAACTACTTTTCTTCTTTTCTTTCATTTTCAAAAATCCGGCAGTATTTCGGCATTACTTGGATATTTGGTTTTTCAAAACTAGCGGTTACCCTCACTTAGTCCCGACACTGCTTATTTTCATAATTCACTCATTTAGACAAGTCGGTCAACATGCAAAGCCGAGCAAATAAATGCGCAAGTAGCACGTAAGATGCATCAGGATGGTCCATTATTTCAGGTCACCTGTCCTAGACGGACCCAACCCCTGTGTTGAGTCCCCTAAGTCAAATGCACATGATGCAAACAAGCGTCCTACTAGGGATCCGGCATGAGGTTTTGTTCTTCTAGGTTTTAAACCCTAGGTTTATTGGTCTAGACCTGGCTTACCCGAGCGGACAACTCAGGCCGAGGGGGAGGCAGCGTACCGGGGATACAGAAGCTCTTTCGGCTTAGCAACTTATCCAAACCTCGTTCTAAATGGGAAAAGACTCTAAACAGAAGAGAAGCTACACGAAGTGCACCCTTCTCCATGATGTAGAAGACTCAGAGAGAGGAAGGGATTCGCGAAAAGTTTTATATACAATTCAACAAATATTA
>NW_017690648.1:0-772 GCF_001879085.1 Nicotiana attenuata
CTGGCTATTCAAGAAGGGATCACTGATGAAGAAAATGCTCTACTTCGATTAGTAGAGTTGGAAGCTCTTGATGAAAAGAGATTGGAAGCTCAACAGAGTCTTGAATGTTATCAAGCTCGATTATCTCGTGCCTTCAATAAAAGAGTTCGCCCGAGATCTTTTCAAGTAGGAGATCAAGTCCTTGCCGTACGAAGACCCATAATTGCTTCCCATAAACCTGTAGGGAAGTTCACTTCAAAATGGGATGGGTCATATGTCGTATAAGAAGCTTACTCAGGTGGGGCTTACAAGCTGGTTGATGCAGATGGCATGAGAATCGGCCCCATCAATGGCAAATTCTTAAAGAAGTATAATCCTTGAAATTGCAACGCTCCTCGACGTACGAGCCTAAACTGCAAGTCATGATGCTCCTTGACGTACGAGCTTAAACTGCATGTTGCCACACTCCTAGCCCGCAAGAGTATAAACTGTGTACGGCCCAAAAAAAAAATAAGTCCGCTAGGTTGAAAATCTCGAAAGAGGCGGCCTAGGCAAAAGTTAGGACGTAAAAAAAACTCTACCCAGTCTAGAACTACGGTATGACTTGATCCTCTTCACCGACGGTACGTAGGCTAGCTTAGAGTTTCATTCTAAGTTCAGTCGCATAAGTTCAAAAGATACATATTGCCCCAATTCGTTGTTCGAATGAAGTATGAAGGAATGTAAGATACAACGCGTAAACTACCATCCTCCTACTCGAACTTTGACCTCATTTGAGTTAAAGGGGGTCAAA
>NW_017690648.1:5035-5694 GCF_001879085.1 Nicotiana attenuata
GCCATTTGATGCTTGGGGATTGGATGTTGTTGGACCACTGCCAAAGTCCTCTGGTGGGCACCTATACATCTTGGCTGCAACTGACTACTTCTCAAAATGGGCTGAAGCTGTTGCTCTTAAGGAAGTAAAGAAGGAAAATGTTGCAAGTTTCATCCGAGTAAACATTATTTATCACTTTGGCATTCCTCGTTACATAGTAACGGATAATGGAAAGCCATTCGATAATAGGTTGATGAACAAGATTTGTGATCTCTTTGGCTTCAAGCAACGTAGCTCTTCAATGTACAATGCTGCCGCCAATGGTCTAGCTGAGGAATTCAACAAGACTCTATGCAACTTGTTAAAGAAAGTCGTCTCCAAATCCAAACGAGATTGGAATGACCGTATGGAAGAAGCTCTATGGGCATATAGGACGACTCATCGCACGCCAACACAGGCGACTCCTTTTTCACTTGTTTATGGAGTCGAAGCCGTCTTGCCACTTGAGCGTCAAATACCTTCGTTACGACTGGCTATTCAAGAAGGGATCACTGATGAAGAAAATGCTCTACTTCGATTAGTAGAGTTGGAAGCTCTTGATGAAAAGAGATTGGAAGCTCAACAGAGTCTTGAAT
The DNA here is from genome assembly GCF_001879085.1 of Nicotiana attenuata. Classification (NCBI taxonomy): domain Eukaryota; kingdom Viridiplantae; phylum Streptophyta; class Magnoliopsida; order Solanales; family Solanaceae; genus Nicotiana; species Nicotiana attenuata. The sequence goes on from NW_017690648.1 coordinate 5,650, forward strand.
GTTATCAAGCTCGATTATCTCGTGCCTTCAATAAAAGAGTTCGCC
>NW_017690649.1:0-772 GCF_001879085.1 Nicotiana attenuata
GACTATCTTTAAAGAATCCAGAAATTTGTGTACAGCCACAATTCTAGGAGCGACCAAATATTTATGCCTTAATGGAACCTCATCCTTCCCGATATAGCCGGCCATTTCTTCCAAAGTCGGAGTGAGCTCGAAATCCGAGAAATGGAACACGTTGTTTGCCGGGTCCCAACAGGCGACTAATGCTTTTATAATATCTCCCCGGGGTATGATGTCGAGCAAACTGGTGAGCCCTTTCAGGTATTTCCTGACCGTATCCTGTCCTTCTTTGCCCAAATCGTTCCACCATAGACGCAACTCCAAAGGGATTTTATGCATGATTGAAAAGGCTTCGTTTTGAGTCGTGCTCATCCTGCACATTTATTAAGGTAATTTAATAATTTATTTGACCTTAAAAAAAACAAATGACACTACATTTAATTTTAAAACATGGCCGGTTTTGCAATTACGGCCTTTCAATACTTCGGTGAGAAGATTTTAAGGCTGTGCTCACTAACCGTTAAAATTGACTCAAAGTGGCTATTTTTGCAAAAATAGCCTTCCAGCGCCCGTTTGGGACATTCGGCTATTTTGACAAAAACGGCGTCACCCGACTTTATAACAAAATTAAATTGACACACATTTTTTGGGCTATTTTTTGCAAAAGGGGAAGTTGGACCCGATGAGGGTTGCCTACGTATCTCATATCCGATGAGAATCAAACTGGCGTAGTTCGGGCCGTTTTACCGAAATTAAAACCTATTTTTACTTTGAAACCTACATTTTCTTTCTATAT
>NW_017690649.1:4991-5694 GCF_001879085.1 Nicotiana attenuata
ATCATATATGGGTCAGAGGAAGATGAAACATTGGCAGCAATGAAGAACCTGTTCTTGGAAGATGACAATATGGACTGTCATGTCATTCTCGAGGAGGAAGGGGAGGAAGGCCCTTCCATACAAGCTGGGAGCCGAGGAGCGCGCCTCAACAATTGGTCCATCAGAACCACCAAGGCCCAGAAAGCTTTGGGGTAGCAAGGCTGAACAAAGCACTATGCATTATCTTTTACTTTTTTGCTAGTTGATTTCCCTTCAGTATTATCTTTAAAATTTTGAAAAGAGCTCCGATGTTCAAAACGATTTTGGAATTTATCAAAGTATTTCAGTTTCTTATAAGTCTCGCTCTTATTATTTTTCTCTATCATTTATTTTATTTTACACAGCATTACTATTACTTATCTTGATGAACCGACGAGTGTGACATGCGCCGAGGTAACGCAACAAACGGATATAGACTCAGAAGAGGATGAGATACTAGAAGAGATCATTAAAGAGGTCGAGGACTTTGAGAATAGACCTAAGTCTAACCTGGACGAAACTGAGGTCGTCAACCTGGGGAATACAGAGAATGTCAAGGAAACGCGCATCAGTGTTCACTTGTCACCGTCAGAAAAGGAAGAGTACACGGAGTTCTTAAAAGAATATGAGGACATATTTGCCTGGTCGTATGAGGATATGACCGGTCTCAGTACATCTATTGTAG
>NW_017690650.1:0-683 GCF_001879085.1 Nicotiana attenuata
CTCCTGCTGATCCCATTCAAACTTGACCATTTGATGCAAAGTAGATGGTACTGCCTTGGTGGCATGAATCCAGGGCCGTCCCAATAAAAGATTGTAGGAAATACTAACATCGAGCACTTGAAACTCCATCGTGAATTCCACAGGTCCTATTGTTAGCTCCAACACAATATCTCCCACTGTGTTTTTTCCTCCACCGTCAAATCCCCGTCCCAATAAATGTTGTTTTTATGAATTATTTCCCTGTCAACTTGCAACTTTTCTAGAGTGGAAAGAGGGCAAATGTTGGCACTAGACCCATTATCAATTAACACCCGCGTCACCACGGAATCTTCACACTTCACTGTGAGGTACAAAGCTCTATTATGTTCAGCTCCTTCCAATGGTAACTCGTCATCAGAAAATGTCACCCTGTTTACCTCAAAAATCTTATTTGCAATCTTCTCAAGATGATTCACAGTAATTTTATCCGGCACATGAGCTTCGTTTAGAATCTTCATCAAGGCCCGGCGGTGTTCATCCGAATGGATCAATAAGGACAATAATGAGATCTGTGCTGGGGTTTTCCTCAATTGTTCCACAATCGAATAGTCTTGGGCTTTCATCTTTTTCAGGAACTCTTCAGCTTCTTCTTCAGTAACAACCCTCTTTGTTGGTGCCGGATTGTCTTTAGCTGCTTTAACCTT
>NW_017690650.1:4978-5694 GCF_001879085.1 Nicotiana attenuata
CTATTTTTATGTCAATGTTCCCATCCTTCCTTGGAAATATTAAAAGCCCCAAGAAAGCTACCATAAAAGCGAAACATCGATGCTCCTCCCACTTCTGGCGGTTTCTTTTGCTACATATCTTACTTTCTGGGTTGTTGAACCCCCCGATATGACCATAGCGATGATATATGAAGCTTAGAGTACAAAAGCCATTTGCCAGGTCTGTGTTATGGACGGCCCTGACTATTTTCAAGGAGTCTAAAAACTTGTGTACAGCTACAACTCTGGGAGCAACCAAGTACTTGTGCCTCAACGGAATCTCATCCTTTCCGATGTAGCCAACTATTTCCTCCAATGCCGGGGTAAGCTCAAAATCCGAAAAATGGAACACATTATGTGCTGGGTCCCAACATGTAACCAGTGCTCTAATAATATCTCCTCGAGGCGCAATATCAAGCAAACCGGTAAGCCCTTTCAAATGTTTCTTGACCGCATCTTGCCCTTCTTTGCCCAAATCGTTCCACCATAGACGTAACTCCAAAGGGATTTTATGCATGATTGAAAAGGGTTCATTTTGGGTCGTGCTCATCCTGCACATTTATTAAGGTGATTTAATAACTTATTGTCCTAAAAAGAAAGCAAGTGGCACTATTTCGTTTGAATTTCCAATTTCAAAACTAAACGGCCGGTTTTAGGCAGTTACGGCCTTTCAGCACTTCAGGGAGAAGACTTTTAAG
>NW_017690651.1:0-5694 GCF_001879085.1 Nicotiana attenuata
GTAGAGTGAGAGTGCTTGACATAGTTTGAAAGGTTTTAGTTGGAAAATAGTATAAAAAGGAGGTTTGTTTGAAATAATTTTGGAGTAAAAGAGGAAATCATGCAATAAAACAACTTTAAAAGAAAGAGTTATATGATTAAGCAACAGTAAATCAAACATGGAGTCTAAAACCACATCAGCAATGTTCACAAGACCAAAACAAGAGGAAAGAAACTACACACAAGGGTGATGGGGATTGGGGACACATAGAACACATGATTGTAAACACATAACAGGCAAAGGTCTTAGGAACTGCCTACCTGTCTCATAACCTTGAGGGGAGCGTAAGGGTATATGCCCCTTAACCCAATTAGTACCAAGTGGGGAACATCCTGGATCTGATGATGAACTCGTCGGTAGTGAACCATTCGAACATCCATTGAACCTAGTCCTCAGTCTTCATGGAAACTCCTGACGGTATTGACCCTTTTGGAGATGTTCTAGCAGCCACACTTGCAGCAGCAAATTGCAACCCTTGAAGAATCTGAACCCCTTCTGACAGCGTTCCAAGGCCCGGTACATATCTGCAATGATCATAGGGACAATGGTATATATCTGCCCCTCAATCCCGTCCATCATAGTTTTCGGCCACCATGACCCAGCCTGGGTGTGGATTCCTGTCCCCCTTGGGATTGGGACGCACTAGCATGCCCAGAACACACAATGAACACAAAGCCCTACGATGANATGATGAACTAAAGTAATAAAAGAACCATATTTTTGTTGGAACTTAAACTGAAATTAGAACATACCAGTAAAGAGGACAGTAAGCAAGAGCGAAGGAGCAGGAGAGCACAATAGTTAGCCTTGGCTTGCAGCCAGCTAACTCAGAACAAGAGCAAGTAGCACACAAAGAGAGAGCAGAAAGTTTTAAGTGTGTGAGAGAGAGCTTTTGAACCAAAGTGTTCATGTTAAGACTGTAGAAGAGAGCCATTTATATAGTAGTTTTAAAACTGGTTAAAAATAAGGTAAGAATCCAATTGTTCAGTAATTATAGAACTCAGAATAAAAATTAGTTCGAGTCTCCCTTTAATTAAGGGAATAAGTGCAAACGGTAAAGAGCAGGTGACAAGTAAGGAAAGAAATCATACATAGCTGGAGTATAGCAAATACAGATTTCAATATAGTACAAGTATAGAACAGGTAATTAGGGCTAGGTTCAAAAAGTTTTAATTGAGGAATAATCAATAATAATCAAGTAACAATGCAGACAAGGCAAGGAAAAATTAATTAAGGCAAGCAAATTAATCAAATTGAGTGGAAAGGTAGGAATCGGAGGTTTAAAGGAAAGTGTTCAAATCAAACCAAGAAACAGGGAATTCAGAATCAATCAAAGAGAAGGTCATGAAAAAGAGCCAGCATATTTAACATATAAATAGAGTAAGACATGGATAGTCAAGAATCGGCACAAAACTCTAGCAAACATGAAAGTTAAACTATACTGAATCAGTGAGAAAGATGCAAGTCTTGATGTGAACAGTCAAGATAAACACAAGCACATAGAATCAGTGTAAGCTTAGGCTAAGAAACTCAGTAGAAGCATATCAAGGCGAGACAGTCACTAGAAATCACAAGAACTCAAAAATGAGAACCGGTCAGTCATGCAATTACACAGAATCCAAACGAAGAACCCTAAAAATTAGGGCTTTCAGCATAGGCGAGTTAAAGTTATAGTAAACTCATAGAATCAGTCAAAATATGTAAGAAATAGAAGTTCAAACATAAGGAATCAGTTTAAACAAAGTTTTAGAAGAAGTCCCGAAAACCCTAATTTTAGAAAAAGGGGAAAACACTTTGAAAACGATGATTCTTGTAAAAGGGATTCAAGAACAGAGTAAAATACTAAAGAAACCAACTCGAATCGTTTTAAAAATGTAGAGATCTAGGAGATGCAGGAAGAAATTAGGGTTTTCGAAGAAATCCATGGAGAAATGCAAGAACCTATCTAGAAACCCAAGGATCGTGCCAAATACAGCGTGATTACGCTTGAAATCACACTGAAGTAGCAAAGAACAGACAAATAGCAAACCCTAGATGCAAGTCGGCATGGCCCAGGGCCCTTGAAGACCTTAGAGAAGGCAAGAATGGCATGAGAGAAGCCATTGGAGGCTTAAAAGACGATGAGAGGTAACCGGAGTTGGCCGGAGATGGGAGATCGGCGGTTGAAGATTAGGGTTAGGTTGAGAGAGTTTGAGAGTAGAGGGGATTTTAGGGCGACGGGGTTGGTTGTGAAATGAATTAGGTTTGGGGGGTATAGGTTAGTTTAATTAGGAAATGGGAGATCTGGACAGTTGATCAAAATGATCAACGGCCAGGATCTAACAAGAGCCGGGTCGGGTAGGTTCGTTAGGGTCAGGCGGGTATTGGGCTTGGGTAATTTGATCAAAAGTTGGGGTGGGTATTGGGTTTAATTGAGGCTAAAATTGAAATGCAATTTGGCCAGATTTTAAATAGCCAATTTAACCCCATATAATTTATAATAAATAATAAATAATTTTTGGAAAATAATTTTGTGCACTAAAATGATTTAAAATAGATATTTAACATTTTAAAAATATAGGATATCACTTTTACGCATATAAATATATAATTATACATTAATAAGGCTAATATTGCAATTATATGCAATTTAGATTTAAAAAAAACAAAACACAACTATAAAAATGCACAAAAAATATTTTAACCATATTTTGGCATAAATATAGAAATTGAATGACTAAATCGTCACAAAAATAATTTGAGGGATAATTATTGAGGATTTTATGGATGAAGGGGAAGGAAATAAATCAATTTAAAATCTTTAAAATTATGGGGAAATTATGAAACCCTTGTGCATGCTTATATAGACATATATATGCTATTTTGGAAGTATTTATGCATATTAAAAATATATAAGAAAAAATTGGGTATCAACAATAATCCTACCACTGAACGTGGTCGGGACCATCCAAGATACAAAATTCCATGTCATCGAAGGCGACATGAGATATAATGCACTTCTCAAGAGGCCTTGGATCCACAAGATGAGGGCATTACCTTCAACCCTTCATCAGATGATGAAATTCCCAATAGTGGATGGTGTGAAAATGGTTTACGGAGAACAACACGCTGCAAAGGAAATGTTTGCAGTTGATAAGGTGATACCGGTACCAGCGTCTTCAACCTCGAAAAAGTTAAGCACCAAAAATAAGTAGACGGACAAATAGCAATCTCCGTCCCCAGCCTCGACCGAATCGGAGAAGCAGGTAATGAAGAAGAAGAAGTAGAAGAAGAAGAAGAAGATCTCCTTAGTTCGAACTTTCGCTGTTCTCGAAGAATCCAGTGCAACCAAGTCGACGGTCGAGGAACTGGAATAGGTCATACTGATTGAATACATGTCCGAGAGAAAGGTATACCTAGGAACGGGTTAACCCCTAAACTCAGGAAAAAACTCATTCAATTTCTTATTGATAATATGGATTGTTTTGCTTGGTCCCATTTAGACATGACAGGGATCCCACCGGAAATAACAACACACCGGCTAAGCCTCAACCCCAGGTTCAAACTGGTAAAGCAGAAAAGGAGGCCCCAGTCCGAGGTGAAGCATGCATTCATAAAGGACGAGGTAACTAAACTTCTTAAAATATGGTCTATTTAGGAGGTAAAATACTCTGAATGGTTAGCCAACGTGGTTATAGTCCCTAAAAAAGGAAACAAACTTAAAATGTGCATAGATTATAAGGATTTGAACAAGGCATGCCCTAAAGACTCTTTTCCTCTGCCTAACATCGATCGCATGATCGATGCCACGGACGTCCACGAGATCCTAACCTTTCTCGACGCCTACTCCGGGTACAATCAAATTTAGATGAACCCGGAGGACCAGGAAAAGACCTCATTTATCACTAAGTTTGGAACATACTGTTACAATGTAATTCCCTTTGGGCTAATAAATGCTGGAGCTACATACCAACGCTTAGTTAACAGAATGTTCGAGGAACAGATAGGTAAACCAATGGAAGTTTACATTGACGATATGTTGGTTAAGTCCTTGCGTGCAGAGGACCATTTAACTCTTTTGCAGGAACATTCAAAATCTTGAGGAAGTACAACATGAAGTTTAACCCAAAAAAATGTGTCTTCGGGGTCGGTTCGAGCAAGTTCCTCGGATTCATGGTATCAAATCAAGGGATCGAAATCGACCCCGACAAGATCAAGACCATCGAAGATATCACTATTGTAGATAGTGTGAAAGCCGTACAAAAGTTAACAAGACAAATAGCCCCCTTGGGTCGATTTATTTCGAGGTCATCGGATCGAAGCCACAGGTTCTTTCCTTGCTAAAAAAGAAAAAGGATTTCGCATAGACCCCGGAATGCCAGCAATCATTGGAGGAATTAAACCGATATTTATCGAGCCCACCTCTGCTTCACACTCCAAAGGTAGATGTAAGGCTTCTTACTTATATTTGGCAGTGTCTGAGATAGCGGTAAGTGGGGTACTGGTTCGAGAAGAGCAAGGTACGGAATTCCTTATTTATTATGTAAGTCGAACTCTAGGGGATGCCAAAACTAGATATCCACACATTGAAAAATTGGCACTTGCATTAATAAGAGCATCTAGAAAGTATAAGCCATATTTTCAATGTCATCCCATATGCGTGTTGACCACTTATCCCCTTCGAAATGTTTTGCATAAGCCCGATCTATTGGGCTGGTTAGCCAAATGGGTCGTCGAACTTTGTTGGTACGATATCGAGTATCAACCCCGAACAACAATTAATTCTCAAATCCTAACTGACTTCATGGCCAATTTTATGGTGGCCCTCGTACCCGAAGTGGAGAAAGAACTTCTATTAAAATTGGGTACATCATCGGGTGTATGGACCCTTTTCACATACGCTGCCTCGAATGTGAGAGGGTCCGGGTCCGGCATTGTTTTGAAGCCACCAACAGGTAGTACTATTAGACAATCTATCTAAATTTCTAGGTTGACTAATAATAAGGCCGAGTATGAGGCCATGATTGCAGGTCTCGAGCTAGCTAAAAGCCTGGGGGCAGAAATCTTTGAAGCCAAGTGCGATTCCCTGTTGGTCGTAAATCAAGTAAACAAAAGCTTTGAAGTTCGAGAGGATAGGATGCAAAGATATTTGGACAAGCTACAAGTAACTTTGTACCGCTTCAAGGAGTGGAGTCAAGATCATCTGCCTCGAGAACAAAATAGTGAGGCTGATGCACTTGCTAATTTGGGGTCATCGGTTGAAGAAGATGATATTTCAGCCCATGATAAGCAATAGTATGATGTTAACAAGACAAGTCTTAGTCTTGTGAAATGGAGGGCAGAGCTTAGCCCGATCGAAAAGCAAATAAATAATACTGAAAATAGTGCAATATTTGTGCGAAAAGGGACAGTGCTTAGTCCTCATGCAATATGGAGGCAGGTATTAGCCTCATGCAGTATGGAGTCAGGGATTAGAATCATGCAAGTAGGGAGGCAAGGATTAGCCTCATGCAAGTATGGAGGCAGGGATTAGCCTTATGCAAACATGGAGTCAAGGATTAGACTCATGCAAACATGGAGTCAAGGATTAGACTCGATGCAAATGGGAGCAGGATAGCTCATGCAGATGAAGTCAAGGATTAACGCATGCAAGTATGAGCAGGATAGCTCATGCAA
>NW_017690652.1:0-851 GCF_001879085.1 Nicotiana attenuata
GCTAAGTTCCTTCGCCATCAAAATTTGACAGTTCGACCTCGCTCGAACTGGGACTCAGGCTAAGTGCCTTCGCCATAAAAATTTGATAGTTCGAGTGGGACTCATGCTAAGGTTCTTCGCCATCAAAGATTGACAGTTCGACCTCGCTCGAACCGGAACTCAGGCTAAGTGCCTTCGCCATCAAAATTTGACAGTTGGACCCCACTCGAACTGGGACTCAGGCTAAGTGCCTTCGCCATCAAAATTTGACAGTTCGATCCGGCTCGAACTGGGACTCAGGCTAAGTGCCTTCGCCATCAAAATTTGACAGTTCGACCTCGCTCGTACTAGGACTCAGGCTAAGTGCCTTCGCCATCAAAATTTGACAGTTCGACTTCGCTCGAACTGGGACTCAGGCTAAGTGCCTTCTTTGAGGCCCCGTAAAAAAAAATTTTTGCTCAAAAGCCAGTATATTGTGGTGGTCGCCGCAGTTCGGACCCTTGGTATTGATCTAAGCTTTTAAAAATCAAAAGAATCAATTTTCCAGAAAAATGCCATTATGCGGCCCAGAATGCGGACCGCATTCCTACCGCATAGTGAAACAGTGGTTTGGTTAAACTTGAGGTCAAGATGCGGTCCAAAATGCGACCGCATAATTGATATGCGGACCGCATTTCTACCGCAGAGTGGAACAGAAGAGTTGTCAAAATTAATGTTGAAAATGCGGTCTATTATGCGATCGCATAACCAATATGCGGACCGCATAGTTGTCGCATAAGTTCCTCAAGGATTTGTGAAGGTCAGTTCTGCGGTGCATAATGCGACCGCATAACAGGAATGCGGACCGCATTCCTGTCGCAGACCCAAACAGA
>NW_017690652.1:5180-5694 GCF_001879085.1 Nicotiana attenuata
AGTTCGACCTCGCTCGAACTGGGACTCAGGCTATGTGCCTTCGCCATAAAAATTTGATAGTTCGACCCCGCTCGAATGTGGACTCAGGCTAAGGTTCTTCGCCATCAAAGATTGACAGTTCGACCTCGCTCGAACTGGGACTCAAACAAAGTGCCTTCGCCATCAAAATTTGACAATTCATCCCCACTCGAACTGGGACTCAGGCTAAGTGCCTTCGCCATAAAAATTTGACAGTTCGACCCCGCTCGAACTAGCACTCCGGCTAAGGTTCTTTACCATCAAAGATTAACAGTTCGACCCCACTCGAACTGGGAATCAGGCTAAGTGCATTCGCCATCAATAGTTGACAGTTCGACCTTGCTCGAACTTGGACTCAGGCTAAGTTCCTTCGCCATCAAAATTTGACAGTTCGACCTCGCTCGAACTGGGACTCAGGCTAAGTGCCTTCGCCATAAAAATTTGATAGTTCGAGTGGACTCATGCTAAGGTTCTTCGCCATCAAAGATTGACAGTT
>NW_017690653.1:0-1448 GCF_001879085.1 Nicotiana attenuata
ATCGACTGAACGATACGCTCATCTGCATCTGCATGGCTCGAAAGATACGCGTCATACTGCATCTGCATGGCTCGAAGATCGCTCATACTGCATCTGCACGGCTGAAAGATTGCCACCTTATCCACATTTGCACGGCTGAAAGATCGCCACCTTCGCACGGCTGAAAGATCGCCACCTTATCTACATTTGCACGGCTGAAAGATCGCCACATTTGCACGGCTGAAAGATTGCCACATTTGCACGGCTGAAAGATCGCCACACGCTACTGCATCCTTCATGGGCTGAAATATCGCCAACTTATCCGAAGGCGTCATCGTTCGGAGGAACCATCCTCATAGCCCGAGAACACCATGTCATGGCCTGAGGATCCCTTTCAATCTTTTGCACATCATTATTCAAAGGCATCATGGTTTGGAGGCACCATTTCATAGCCCGAGAGCATCATTTCATAGCGTGTGAATCCTTTATTACATGTTTCATGGCCCAGGACGTCATGGCCTAAGGACGTCATCCTAACCGTCTAAAGGCAACATTCATGGTCCGATGGGAACTTGCATCATGTCTAATTTTATGCACAATATACGATTGTATTGTTTCTATTTGCAGGTAAAATCGACATGCAACGGCCGTCCCGGCAGGAGCCCGCTCCGGCGCCCGCAACCACATCAAACCTAAGCATTTCCACAAACCTACCACACACCCAACCCGAGATATTGCGTCCGTTCTCGAGAAGTCTCCATTGGCATACTCCGCCGACTGATCTTGAACTACATATGGCCTGATTTTTGTAAAACCAGGGATATGTAGTCAGCTCAAAAGCCAGGGCACGGCCTAAGCTTATTCGAACCATTCGCTCGGTCAAAATTGGCCATCATATCTTTACTCGACAACTCTTTCATTCTTCCCGGATAAAGTGGGGCAGTTGTTGATACCTAATTTTTCCCTGTATATTTTTAATAGGAAAAATACTTTCAAAATAAGAAAATGTATGCATATATAAGTATGTCCAAATGTTTTATTATTTTTTCTTAATTTTTTAAAAATTTTAGATCAATTTATTGCCCTATTTTATCCAGAAAAACCCAATAATTATTCCCGAAATTAACATTTTTGGTGATTCATTTATTGGATTCTCATATTTATGCCAAAATATAGCTAATATAATTTTTTGCATATTTCAACAAAGACATTTAGTATTTTTAAAGCTAAATTGCATATAATTGCAACATTAGCCTCTTTTAAGATTTAATTGTGTTTATACTTAAAAAAAAAATTAAGCCCAGTATTTTTAAATTGATAATTACAGATTAATAATCATTTTTACGCTTTTAATTCCTTTTCAGAAATCAATTTGCTATTTTTATAAAATAAATAAGGGAAAATTGGCTATTTGAAATTTAGCCCATTTTATTTCAAATGTAGCCTGATTTTGAACCCCATTTTAAACC
>NW_017690653.1:5063-5694 GCF_001879085.1 Nicotiana attenuata
GTGTTAACCTTCTCCACATACTCGGCTCGACCTTCGCATGCCTGCGTCAACTCAACTCGGAGATCGTGGATCTCCACCTCTTTCTTAGCATAGAAGTTTTTTACAACGTCCCTCTCTTCCGAAGCCTTCTTAAAGCTCAGCCTCGCATCGACAAAGTTCGGTTTGGGATTTGGAAATGCCCTTTTATGGAGCACCACAGCCTTCATAAAGAGGGAGGAAATAAGATTCAGAACAGCTAAAACAACGGCGCATGCATAAAAAATAGAAAACTCACTTGTTCAAAAATGAAAAAAGCATCTGGGTCGGGTCCATCTTAGGGCCCTACAAGACATTCTCGAAAGATGTTATGCCCCTCATGGCTTGCCTCCACTTTAGAAGATCTCAAATTCTAAGCCTCATTGATTTGTTCCTAGGAGAACTCAGGGCCAAGAGGAGAATCATCCACGTTGATTACCCTAAGTGATCTACTCGGGGTATTCTTTTTTACTTGAAGAGGCTTGGGGTCAGGATGATCGGCCTCGCCCTCCAAATGATCTCCCAGGCGAGGTGCCTTCTTTCGGGACGTAGTTTCAGGGACTTTGTTTGAACTCCCTTCGGAGATTTCTTCGGCTCCGGAATGAGCCACATCTGT
>NW_017690654.1:0-358 GCF_001879085.1 Nicotiana attenuata
AATGTTGGAATCTGAAGAAAGCAATTCAAAATCTTATTGATGCAGGCGACATCGTCGTGCAAAATCCAGATGCAACAAACACTGGCCAAGATCCATCTCTTGTGCACAATGAGACGCATATGGTGGGTATGTTTGATCGTGAGAATGAGCCGGCAGAAGAAACCCAGAAGCAGTTTGCTCAGAACAACGTGATGAAGACTTGTGAAAATTCCAGCAATCTTGGTATGAAATTCAGTGGCTAAGACGTCATGCTTGGTAATTGGAAAGACGCTCCATCTCTTGGGGTTTTGGTGGTTTAGTTTGTTGTCATTTCTGTTGTCTGGGTTATTTCAGGGTTGTAATCCGGATATTGTCTTGT
>NW_017690654.1:4197-5693 GCF_001879085.1 Nicotiana attenuata
GTATAGCAGAGGAATACATTTCAAGTTTTGAAGTCAGGAGCCCGCCTGGATAGCAGAGGAATACATTTCAGTTTTAAAGTCAGGAGCCTGCCTGGATTGCAGAGGAATATTTTCAAGTTTAGTAATCAGGAGCCCGCCTGGAGAGCATAGGAATACTTTCAAGTTCAGCAATCAGGAGCCCGCTTGGAGAGCATGGGAATACATTTCAAGTTGAAGTCAGGCATCACCTGGAAAAAGGGAAAACACTTCAGAATGCAATTCAAGTCAGCAACAAAAGAGGCTTGCGCAAAGAATGCGAGTCAACAGTCCGAGATGATCAACGAAAGTTAGTCACAATCCAAAATAATAATAGAAGAGGAGAAACAAAAAGAAAGAAAAAGTGAATCCAAAATGCAGAAGTAGAGAAAGATGTGAACTGCTCAAGACATGGCTGAAATCACGAGCATGGTATGTACTGATTTTGACCCGAAAAGCTGAAGAAGAATGAACTAGCACCTGCAACTAGCAAGCGTCAAGGTTCAAATCTAAAGTTTGCATGAAGAACCATTCAAGACTCAAGATCAAGTTTCAGAAGACTTATAGATAGGAATCTTGTAACTCATAGTTGACAGGCTTAGTTAGTCTTTTTCATGTTTTGATTTTTGATGTAATAACAGGATCGCGGACCGGAACCTCGGTGGAGCGGCACCTCGACCGGCTCTTCACCTCGGCATACTCCATCGTCTCACTCACTTCTGAACTACACGTGGCCTGATTCCTTTATAGCCAAGGATATGTAGGCAGCTCAGATACCAGGGCTCGGTCACATTCTCCTTTTCTTTCAGTTTCGGTCCCTCCAAATAAGGGTCGGGTCAAAAAACCTGTCTAGTCGTTCTTTGTCTGAAAACTCTTCGTGTTTCCAGTCAAAGAGGGGCAGCTGTAGACATGTAATTTTTGACCCTCCCCAATATTTTTCATATTTTAGCATGTAAATATTTAATTTAGGCCTAATAGCGCTATTTCAATTAATTTTGACGCTTTTACTTTATTTTAGTACAAGAACAATGAAAATTACAAAAAATATTTTAGTTTATGTATTTTTCATAAATTTTGAAAAAATACAAAAAATTGTACCCTATTTTTATCTTTATATAATTTCGAAAATAAAAAAAATAGTTTCATGTTTAGTTTAATTAATTAGGATTAGCTTTGGCATTGTGTAGTATTTTTATCTTATTGTAAAAGGAGTCAATTAAGGTGTTGGATCACTATTTTAAGAGTTTTAGAGTCCAGTTCTTGGCCCAATTCGGATTAATTCATTAAGCCTAGGGACCCTTCTAACTCTTCTTTGGAATAAAAATAAACAAAAAGACCCTAAAGACCTAATACACAAAAGACCTAAGGACTAATGAGAAAAAACACAAAATATAACCCTAGACCCTACACCTATAAAAGCTAAGGCTAATCATCAATTAACGCCTAATATATCTAAAAGAGAAAAGAGGCGTCTGAAGAAG
>NW_017690655.1:0-409 GCF_001879085.1 Nicotiana attenuata
GTGCCTTCGCCATCAATGTTTGGCAGTTCGACCTCGCTCGAACTGGGACTCAAGCTAAGTGCCTTCGACATCAGAATTTGACAGTTCGACCCCACTCGAACTGGCTCGAACTGGGACTCAGGCTAAGGTTCTTCGCCTTCAAAGTTTGAGAGTTCGACCTCGCTCGAACTGGGACTCAGGCTAAGTGCCTTCGACATCAAAATTTGACAATTCGACCCCGCTCGAACTGGGACTCAGGCTAAGTGCCTTCGCCATCAAAGTTTGACATTACGACCTCGCTCGAACTGGGACTCAGGCTAAGTGCCTTCGACATCAAAATTTGACAATTCGACCCGCTCGAACTGGGACTCAGGCTAAGTGCCTTCGCCATAAACGTTTGGCAGTTCGACGTCGCTCGAACTGGGACTCA
>NW_017690655.1:5216-5693 GCF_001879085.1 Nicotiana attenuata
AGTTCGACCTCGTTCGAACTGGGACTCAGGCTAAGTGCCTTCGCCATCAAAATTTCACAATTCGACCTCGCTCGAACTAGGACTAAGGCTAAGTGCATTCGCCATAAAAATTTGACAGTTCGACCCCACTCGAACTGGGACTCAGGCTAAGGTTCTTCGCCATCAAAGTTTGACAGTTTGACCTCGCCCGAACTGGGACTCAGGCTAATTGTCTTCGACATCAAAATTTGACAAATGGACCCCACTCGAACTGGGACTCAGGCTAAGTGCCATCAATGTTTGGCAGTTCGACCTCGCTCGAACTGGGACTCAAGCTAAGTGCCTTCGACATCAGAATTTGACAGTTCGACCCCACTCGAACTGGGACTCAGGCTAAGGTTCTTCGCCTTCAAAGTTTGAGAGTTCGACCTCGCTCGAACTGGGACTCAGGCTAAGTGCCTTCGCCATCAAAGTTTGACATTACGACCTCGCTCGAAC
>NW_017690656.1:0-5693 GCF_001879085.1 Nicotiana attenuata
GTCTTCTCCAAATCAGAACACACTCCTGATAATACCGCTCCCGCAACCCCGGAAGAACCGGCTCCGAACATAACATGCTCATTCGAGGGATCCGCTCGCCGAGAAACAGGTACCCCGGGGACAGCCGACTCGGGTGATGTCCCGTCCTCAGAAATACGAGCCCAGCCAGCGCCACTAGAAGCTCCTTTGCATGGTGGGTCTCGGGCCCTCTTGCTGCTGCCGTCTCTCAGCTCGGAAGTCGACGATTCCATCTCTTCTCCGGGAAAACGCTGCCTCGCCTCGAGGAACCGCTCGATATCTGCAAAAACAACGGGTCCAGCATAGATGAGATGGTAAAATGCCGCCTCAGGAACATATCGACAAGGAAGCAACATACGCACATACCTTGATGATCCACTACCCACCTGATGCGAGACATAGCTCGCCACCTGCGTTCATCGCGAGACGAATGGGTCACCAGCCTTTGAACCCAGCCGGGCAAATCGTGAACTTGGCCCGGCGCCCATGAAGTTGCTGCAACAAAGGGAATAATACTGATTACTTGGCCGATTTTTGCTATGAACAAAAACTGAAGGAACGGCAAAAGCGCCTCACTTACGCGCATAATTCCACCCTTCGAGGAACGACAGGAAATCCACAAGGATGACATCGGTCTTCCTGACTTGGACAAACCAACTGGCCCGCCCTCGATCTCCCCCTTCATCATCGTCAACAACGAAGGGCGTGGGCGAGCGATCCCTCAAGGTTAGCAGACCTCGATGGTGGAAAGGCCGATACAGCCTGATGAGATGGTCAAGTGTGAACTCAAGTCCGGCCTTCTCCGCAAAAAAATCTCATCATCAGCACCGTCCGCCAAAGCGACGGATTAATTTGCGCCAGGGTAACCCGATACTTCAAGCAAAAGTCGAGCACGACCTTATCAAGAGGGCCAAATACAAAAGGGTATAAGTACACGCTCAAAAACCCATCAGCAGAGTCCGCGATGCCTTCGCGAGGGGAAAGCACCCACAGTGTCATTCCCTCGCTCCACCCACAGTATTGCCTCGCCATTTCCAGGTGTTCCTCTCTCATCAAGGACGCCGTCTCCAAAGCGAAGCCCTTCGACTCTCCAGCACCGGGAACGACATCCGTCGTTGCCTTAACGGTTCCGAAGTGGTCACCATAGCTGAAGCAGAACTAACAAAATAAAGCAAAGAAGCACAGACGCTTTTCGCACTTTAGAAGATAGGGATCCCTATGCCGAAACGGAAGAACAGCTGCCCAAAAATAGTGAAGCCTCACAAAAAGGCCGAAACCACCCCTCTTATATACAAAAAGCAGCGGCGAAGTCACCTACCAGATGTAAGCTCCACGAAGACAATGGCCTCGATACGGGTCGGCGGGTCAATACCCGACCCAGGAAACATCCTCCAACGGACGACCAAGCTCGAGGGTCCATGCGAATCATCTTCATGCTACAGGTGGTGTTTCACATTTGGAGCCTCCGTCCACCAAGAAGCAGGATCGTCATAAGCTCCAGGGTGCCGATGCCAGACGCAAGGCGTACGCCCAGGATCACAATTCCCTCCCCGAAGGAGCAAACCTGAAGAAGCTCCGATCTCCGAAGCTCTACGAAGCCCCAAAGGAGCGCCCCGCGCATAGGCAAACTCCTCGAACGGAAGCCAATCTTACACTCTTCGAAAAAGTTATCCACATCAAAATCAACAGGGCCCACTGCAGCACCAAGGGATGACCTTCATCCGGGGTATCATTCCCGAAGGCCCCAAAATTTGATGCAAGATATCCAAACGAACCAACGGGCCCCGACAGCTCGAGCCTATCCGGTCGGTCCTTCGTCAAGCCCATGCACAACAAAAAAAGAAAGCAAGAAAGAGCTTTGACAATCAGCTGGGGACCAAAACAAGCTATCACGCCAAGCTACAACAACCCATAAGCAATAGAAGGCATTTAAAAATCCCGAAGGACGATAGTGGGACCAAATAATCCCATGTCAATCGGCAGGAAATCAAAGCAAACACTCACGTCCAAGATTAATATCAGCAATACACAAAGGAATACATTTGAAAAGCCTCGAAGGGCATGAAAGCATAAGGAAATAGAGCAAACTCGAAAGCAGAGGTCAACAAAGTTCATTTCTCATTTATAAGATTTTCAAAGTACAAAAGCCCCCGAAGGGTCACAACGTTCGATTACAAAGCCCCGGAGGTACATCACATACAAAGTACAAAAACCTACAAAGGGTTTCCAACGCAGATGCGACAAAAGAGAATACATGAGAAAAGGGCCTCAAACCTACTCTACCCTCGAAGGACGTATCTCCAGGATCGCCCCCGTAAGCCCTATCTCAGCTTCCCACTTTGACACAGCCGAGGAAGAGCAACCAGGGAGCAGGAAAGGACGACGAAGCGCCACAGCTCTCCGAAGCTCGAGGATCCTCTTTGGCCAAGGAAGCTTCAGAGAGGGAGCGGGCCGAACAATCCTCGGCCTTGCTTGCACGGTTACTTCAAATACACTTCTTCAAGCAGCGAGCCGTGCAAGCTCCCAGCTCAAGGCGGAGTTCCACGTCGAGCCGGGGTATGAAGGTGAGCAGCGGTAGGTATTTCGAGCCCCCTTTTGAGCAACGGTGCATAATCCTAATAACCATCTGAGCAAAGGTGAAACCGACTCTCCTCCCATCGTCGTTTCGATCCAACGGTAGCAGCAGCGGCCAACGTATATGTTTATGTTCAATAAAGGTGGACCCCGGCAGAAGGCCTCGATATGGCCCGGATGATCTCCCCCAAACAGCCTTGAGATAGAAGGCTCCCATCATGATAATCAAAGACAAAATAAGACGATAGGAAGGAAGAAGCAAAACGTATCAGCAGAAGTATGTTAGATCTCTCTAAAGTGGTGTCCTCCCCCGTCCAAAATTACTCTAAAAACGTTCTCTCATGTATATATACCAAGTAGGGTTGGGCCCAAACAATCATACCTTCTCCAATGTGAAAAAGGACACTTTTCCCGGGTGACTAGCGCGAGCTCGCGCATGACTTCGCGCGTGACTTCGCGCATCATTCTGCCTCCAGCTCCTTAACACGCGTGACTTCGCGCTAACTTCGCGCGTTCGCGCATTTTTCACCCTGTTCCGTTCCTAATTTGGAAAAACATAAAACATGAAAGTTGTAGCCCTTTGAGTTATCTTTCCAACCATATATTGTGGAGCCAAAATGGAGTTCTGATCAAAACGTTGTATCTATTTTACTAGACAGTGCGCAATCTGCCTACTGAAGTCTTCGTTTGCTCTAACTATCATCCGTTGACCCCCCAACACAATCCCGACTTAATTCCTTGAACTTTTACTCAGACTTCAAAGCTCCAAATCACTTTAATTCATTCCATAACATCTACATAGCTCGGAATCACTCCTACAAGGCATAAAACACACAGTTAGTGCAAAACACTAGCGATTAAAGCTCAAACTCAATTAAAGTTGCAGTAAATTAGAGTGTAATAATCGACTAAAATACGTAATTATAGCCTATCATCAACACCCCACACTTAAACGTTGCTCGTCCTCGAGTCAACCAAAAATTTACTCTATCTATGAGCACTTAACATCTTAACACATTTGGAGCACACTGCACCAATGACCATGGTTGATAGCAACAATTAAACTCTAGCATATGCAATCATCATACACTTCCCTTTACTTATGTCATTCTTCAAAAATATTCAAACAAAGACAATATACTCATAACAGTCCTAGCCTCAAAAACCGACTCAATGTCACAATGCACTCATGGCTTGAACACCCAACGTCGTAGAGAAGTCTAATAACGTTACCTATCCCTCATGAAACCATGTGCCCTCACAACCAAGGCAAGAGAGTAAGTTGAATCCACACATTCGAATCTCATGCTCACATATATTTTAAGGACTCATCTATATCAAAAGAAAATACCGCTCACCCTCACAAAAGAAGTCACATGCATGTAATTGGTACCATAGGCTTGCCCTTAATGTAAATCTCTACTAATGTAGGCTCGCTCGATCTAAAATCAATTAGGACTTTTTCATGGTTGTAATGTGGGCTAAGGGACGGGTAGGATAAATTTAGGAATAGTGACTAACCCTCCTAAGCACTTTAACACACCACATAATCACTTTGAGCGCAAATTTTTCAATCCCTACTTCAATTTCACAAACAATATCACCCCAAAATTTTTCCCTCTTTCTTTAAGCACTACTGTAATTCATACCCACTAGCAGGAACAAGACAACAATGTATTCATCTCTATTTTTTTTTTCTTTTCAGATTATTCTCTTTTTTTTTCAATTTCCGCTAGTGGTGTATTATTTTACAAAACAAGTTCACCTTTCTTCCTTTTATTGGTTTCACTCAAAAGCCACCCCACACTTAGTTCCTTCTTACTTCTTTAGCGCTCATCTCATGATTAAAGTGCTTTAAGAGGAAAAGGGATCAAAATAATGCCAATTAAGAACAAAAAGGGTGTAGGCTTGTAATGTGGGTACCAAATAAAAGTCTATAGGCTCAAAGGGTTAACTAGGGACAAATTTTATTTGTGATAAGCAATTAAGTTCAAAAAGGTCAAAGAAAGCCTAAAATCATTTTTTCAAATCGAGCATCACCTTAAATTTCTCTTCAACTCACAAACCGGGCAAGTTCTAGACACAAGTACAATACATGGACTACACAAAAATCTCACCACACATGACACATGACTCACTAAGGACGATCCCATTCCGGCTCTCAAACAAATGCAAGTATTCACGGAGCCACGAGATATTAAGCATTAAGCACAAAGTGAACACAAGTCAAGAAAATGAGACATAGGCATCACAAGACATGCTATCCAACTAAGCAAGGCATCATAAATAATTTCAAATCATAGGGAAGATACTACACATGCCAAAGCCTAAATATGCTACTATCAAACAAGTCAAGGGCGCCTAGGTTCATCATTCTTCCTCCATTTATTCCCTAAATTCCTAATCTACTCTAAAAAAAATACAAAAAAAATATAAAAGGAAAAACTACTACCCGGTTCAAACTACATCCCATGGAAAAGAACCGTTGCACAAAGAAAAACCATGGGGGATTATTACTACCTAAAGAAAGCTAAAAGACATATTTTTGTGTTTTTTTTGTTTAGACTTTAATCCCTCAAGAAAACTGTCTAGGAGATCCATCGTCGGGAAAAGTCCCAATTTTTATTTTATTTTTTTTATTTTTTTTTTAAAAAAATTACTACACTAAGAACGAGTACTATAACTAAGCTAACGTAGCCCAGAAAATCACCCAGAAAATCTCCTTACCCCACACTTAAAATTGTGCAATGTCCTCAATGCACACTAAAAATAACAAGAGGGTAAAAGAAACTCCCTGGTAGGCCAAAGGCCGAAGAATTAGCAGCTCACGTGATACTCAGACTTCTCCCTGGTATGGTCCCTTGTGCGGGTACCTCACACTTAGTTTCAACCACCTGCTCGCTTTTGCACATGCCTCTTGGCTTTGATTCCATGCTCGTACTCCTACAAAATACAAAAATAATACTACAAAAAAAATATTAACACAGTAAAATAAAATAAAAAAAAAAAGAAAAAAAATTGGGTTGTCTCCCAACAAGCGCCTTATTTAACGTCGCGGCACGACGCTATCACTTTCACAACTTTTCCTTCCACTTTGAGGA
>NW_017690657.1:0-781 GCF_001879085.1 Nicotiana attenuata
GCCTTTTGCCAACATTAGGGCTCCAATCCCTGAGTTGAGCCTTTTTAGACATAGGGCCTCCATTCCCTAGTCGCCTTTTGCCAACATTACGGCTCCAATCCCTGAATTGTGCCTTTTAGACATAGGGCCTCCACTCCCTAGTCACCTTTTGCCAGCATTAGGGCTTCAATCCCTGAGTTGTGCCTTTTAGACATAGGGCCTCTATTCCCTAGTCGCCGTTTGCCAACATTAGGGCTCCAATCCCTGAATTGAGTTTTTTACCCTTTATCCAACAATAGGGCTCCAATCCCTGAGTTGAGTTTTTACCTTTTAGCCAACATTAGGGCTCCAATCCCTGAGTTGTGCCTTTTAGACATAGGGCCTAGATTCCCTAGTCGCCTTTGGCCAACATTAGGGCTCCAATCCATGAGTTGCGCCTTTTGGACATAGGGCCTCCATTTCCTAGTCGCCTTTTGCCAACATTAGGGCTCCAATCCCTGAGTTGGGTTTTTACATTTTAGCCAACATTAGGGCTCCAATCCCTGAGTTGCACCTTTTAGACATAGGACCTCCATTCCCTAGTCTTCTTTTGCCAACATTAGGGCTCCAATCCCTGAGTTGAGCTTTTTACCCTTTTGCCAACATTAGGGCTCCAATCTCTGAGTTGGGCTTTTTACCTTTTAGTCGACATTAGGGCTCCAATCCTTGAGTTGCGCCTTTTAGACATAGGGCCTCTATTCCCTAGTCGCCTTTTGCCAACATTAGGGCTCTAATCCCTGAGTTGGGCTTTTTACCTTTTAGC
>NW_017690657.1:5468-5693 GCF_001879085.1 Nicotiana attenuata
TTAGACATAGGGCCTCCATTCCCTAGTCGCCTTTTGCCAACATTAGGGCTCCAATCCCGGAGTTGTGCCTTTTTAGACATAGGGCCTCCATTCCCTAGTCGCCTTTTGCCAACATTAGGGCTTCAATCCCTGAGTTGAGACTTTTTAGACATAGGGCCTCCATTTCCCAGTCGCCTTTTGCCAACATTAGGGCTCCAATCCCTGAGTTGAGCCTTTTTAGACATA
>NW_017690658.1:0-289 GCF_001879085.1 Nicotiana attenuata
TCTCCAGGCGGCTCCTGATTAGCTAAAAACTTGAAATAATGCCTTGTCTCCGGGAGCTGCTGATTGCTAAAAACTTGAAAATAAATGCCTCTGTTCTCCAGGCGGGCTTCTGATTGCTAAAAACTTGAAAATAAATGCCTCTATTCTCCAGGCGAGCTCCTGATTGCTAAAAACTTGAAATAAATGTCTCTGTTCTCCAGGCGGGCTCCTTATTGCTAAAAACTTGAAAATAAAATGCCTCTGTTCTCCAGGCGGGCTCCTGATTGCTAAGAAACTTGAAAATAGATGC
>NW_017690658.1:4961-5693 GCF_001879085.1 Nicotiana attenuata
GCGGGCTCCTGATTGCTAAAACTTTAAAATAAATGCCTCTGTTCTCCAGGCGGGCTCCTGATTGCTGAAACTTGAAATAAATTCCTCTGTTCTCCAGGCGGGCTCCTGACTGCTGAAACTTGAAATAAATGCCTATGTTCTCCAGACGGGCTCCTGATTGCTAAAACTTGAAAAAAATGCCTCTGTTCTCCAGGCGGGCTCCTCATTGCTAATAACTTGAAAATAAATGCCTCTGTTCTCCAGGCGGGCTCCTGATTGCTAAAAACTTGAAATAAATGCCTCTGTTCTCCAGGGAGGCTCCTGATTGCAAAAAGCTTGAAAATAAATGTCACTGTTCTTCAGGAGGGCTCCTGATTGCTAAAAAGTTGAAAATAAATGCCTCTGTTCTCCAGGCGGGCTCCTGATTGCTAAAAACTTGAAATAAATGCCTCCGCTCTCCAAGCGGGCTCCTGATTGCTAAAAACTTGAAAATAAATGCCTCTGTTCTCCAGGCGGGCTTCTGATTGCTAAAACCTTAAAATAAATGCCTCTGTTCTCGAGGCGGGCTCCTGATTGCTAAAAACTTGAAATAAATGCCTTTGTTCTCCGGGGAGGCTGCTGATTGCTAAAAACTTAAAAATAAATGCCTCTGTTCTCCAGGCGGGCTTCTGATTGCTAAAAACTTGAAAATAAATGCCTCTATTCTCCAGGCGAGCTCCTGATTGCTAAAAACTTGAAATAAATGTCTCTGTT
>NW_017690659.1:0-689 GCF_001879085.1 Nicotiana attenuata
ATAAAACTTACTCCCCACTGACCTTCGGATATATACACCGATCAATAGTGTTTTCTTTAAATCCAAAGGTGACAACAGTTTCGTTAAATTTAAGATACCACTGTCGGAAAGCTTGTTTAAGTCCGCATATTGATTTCTTAAGTTTACACACCATGTGTTCCTTTCCTTTAATGGCAAACCCTCTGGTTGATCCATATAAACTTCTTCCTCTAAATTTCCATTTAAAAAGGCGGTTTTTACATCCAATTGATGTAGCTTTAAATCATAATGAGCTACTAAAGCCATTATAATTCTGAGTGAATCCTTTCTAGAGACCGGTGAAAATGTCTCTTTATAGTTAATGCCATCTTTCTGAGTGAAACCTTTGGCAACAAGTCTGGCCTTGTGACGTTCAATGTTGCCATTCGAGTCGCGTTTGGTCTTAAAGACCCATTTACACCCGACTCTTTTGCAACCTTCCGGTAATTCAACAAGGTCCCAAACTTTATTCTGTTCCATAGACTTCAACTCATCTTTCATAGCATCTAACCATTTATCAGAATTATTACTTTCAATGGCTTGTGAAAATGAAACTGGATCATTAGCAATTCCAAAGTCAATTTCTGACTCATGTAGATAAACTAAATAATCATCTGAAATAGCAGATCTCTTTTGTCTTTGAGACCTTCTTAATGCTACTTCTTGTGGTT
>NW_017690659.1:5029-5693 GCF_001879085.1 Nicotiana attenuata
CAACACTTCTTGCAGCCTTCCAGTGGTCCATCCCTGGATTACTTTGATATCTTCCCAGCATTCCAATAGCAAAACTGATGTCTGGTCTTGTACATGTTTGAGCATACATTAAGCTCCCAACTGTAGATGCATAAGGAATATCTTTCATTTGCATACGTTCCAATTCATTCTTTGGACATTGATTGAGACTAAATTTATCCCCTTTCTGAATTGGAACGGGACTTGATGAGCATTTTTCCATTCTAAATCTTTCTAACACTTTATTAATATAGGTTTTCTGAGGCAATCCCAATAATCCTAGTGATCTATTTCGGAATATTTCTATCCCGATCACATAGGATGCCTCTCCCATATCTTTCATCTCAAAGTTATTAGAAAGGAATTTCTTGGTGTCATACATCATACCAAGATCATTAGTAGAAAGCAAGATGTCATAAACATACAAGACTAACATAATAAACTTACTCCCACTGACCTTCGGATATATACACCGATCAATAGTGTTTTCTTTAAATCCAAAGGTGACAACAGTTTCGTTAAATTTAAGATACCACTGTCGGAAAGCTTGTTTAAGTCCGCATATTGATTTCTTAAGTTTACACACCATGTGTTCCTTTCCTTTAATGGCAAACCCTCTGGTTGATCCATATAAACTTCTTCCTCT
>NW_017690660.1:0-609 GCF_001879085.1 Nicotiana attenuata
CGCCGACTAACGTAGCGGGTACGACTCGGACGCGGGGACAAAAGCGATATCGTTTAGGACTCAGTGTCTTCACTAGGGAGACGTAACCCGTCTTTGTAACTTTTTGATTCTTTCGAGGAAGGTCTCTTATTATATAAAGGAGACCTTCACATTGTAAAAGGGGATTCTGATCTAATACAACTCTCTGATTTTCTGTCTTTCTCTCTCTATCTCTACCTCAAACGAACATATCTTGATAAGTTCATATTATCACTTTACAATACTAGATCTACAACAATAATATCATCTTTGCATCTCTAGGTTTATTATATTTGATTACGCTTTTACCCTTTTCTTACTTTTGATTTGTTTTCTAGCTTACAAAGTATATTGCTAACTTTTGAGCCAAACAATTTGACGCCATCTGTGGGGATTTCCAGAATCAAAATCATAGTATCCACCTAGAGAACAACCAACTACCATTCTCTAAACCACACAAACACAAAAGATGGCTGAGAATGACCCAAGATCAAAAGCTATATTGGGTGTCACTACCAATCTCCTTGGCCCTCTCAACGAGGCCAGTGACGATGGCATCCTGAATGCAACCCCTAGTATCACATCGGGTGC
>NW_017690660.1:4879-5693 GCF_001879085.1 Nicotiana attenuata
AGGAGCCATGGAATACTGGGGGCGAGTTGGTGGTGGGGGGACCTGGGAATTGGGCTTGGAGGGTGGTAGTGGTGGTGTCTGAGAAGTGGTCCGTAATATTACTGGTGAGTAGGAAGAGCAGGATATGAGTTCGTTGCGGGAGGATCTTGGGGTTGAGTGGGTGGTGGGAGATAATTGGGATTGGCAGGATAGGCTGGTGGGGGATGTCCCTTCGACCAAGCCTGGTACATTTCGGCCACCTGCTGTTTTAACTTATACATCTCCTCTCTCATTGTATTCGCATCCATTGCCTCCTCCTCTAAAAGGTACGATTTCTATTAGTTTTAACTGACTATTTTTCCAAGTGGGTGGAAGCAGGAGCGTACGCCCAAATACGCGAACAAGAAGTCATCGCCTTCATATGAAGAATATCATCTGCCGTTTCGACATCCCCAAGGAAATCAGCTGCGACAACGGACGGCAATTCATCGGCCAAGAGATAACAGAATTCTTCGACAAATGGCGTATCAAGCGGATACTATCCACGCCATATCACCCCGCCGCCAACGGCCAAGCAGAGTCTTCCAGTAAAACAATATTGAACATACTAAAGAAGAAACTCGAGGAAGCCAAAAGGCTATGGCCCGAGCTACTACCGGAAGTGTTATGGGCACACCGAACCACGCCCAAATCCTCCACAAGAGAAACGCCGTACTCACTGGTCTACGATACCGACGCGGTCATACCGGTCGAAGTCGGCGAACCAAGCTTAAGGTATTCACATACCAGCGAAGCAGAGAACGACGTAAACAGACTTCAAGACCTCGACGAGGTC
>NW_017690661.1:0-754 GCF_001879085.1 Nicotiana attenuata
AGTCAGATTAACAAAGCCAGTTGCTGATTTTAACAAGTTGAGGTTGCAGAAACCTATAGGCAGGATCTCTATATGAATCTGGATTTAATGAGCGGGCAGTTTACAATCTCTGAAACCTACATAGTTGCCTACTAATTACATGTGTAAGAGATTAAAGCTATAGGCATGATATCTTGGCATTTTATGCAGTAACTAATAATGGTGATCACTGGATTATGTTCAGAATTGGTTAATTGAGTCCTATAGGCATGATTTCTAATGATGATAATTAGCACAGTGTTGAAGAATCTTAAAGAAACGAGTGAGACAATTAATTAAACTGATTCGGATCCTATAGGCATGAGTTCTATAATTAAAACTGATTTTAGATCCTATAGGCATGATTTCTATAATTAAAACTGATTTTAGATCCTATAGGCATGATTTCTAACACATGATGGTTGGACATGTTTGAACATAATAGCATATTTTAACCAGGTAATGGACCTATAAGCAGGATCTTTACCCATTTCAGTGCAACTATAGGATAAAAGC
This sequence comes from Nicotiana attenuata, assembly GCF_001879085.1. Lineage (NCBI taxonomy): Eukaryota > Viridiplantae > Streptophyta > Magnoliopsida > Solanales > Solanaceae > Nicotiana > Nicotiana attenuata. Next base: position 535 of record NW_017690661.1, read on the forward strand.
CCTTTCCCCAATTTCACTAATACCCCAAATATTATTACAGAATTATTACAAACCCAGTATGAATAGAGTAAATTGTAGGCTGCCTTACATACTCAGTACTTTATTCGTACTGACGTCACTTTTATTTGTGGTACGCTGCATGTCGTGCTGCAGGTCCTGATGACAGGCAGGCGCAGCTCCCCCCGACCATACGTAGGCTGTCCAGTTCAGCGTGATGGCG
>NW_017690661.1:5049-5693 GCF_001879085.1 Nicotiana attenuata
TATTGTTCATTAGGAGTTTTTTTATGGCCCCGCAAGTTTTTAGTCGATTTGGATCCTGAGCATGGATCCTGCAGATGGCATGGACTAGAGTACACGAAAATTTGGTAATCGGCCCGAATTCCAGTTGTTTGGACCTAAAATGCCCAAAAACAGGAATGATCATGCAGAAATAATGACTAATGTTCAGTAGGTCAGTTTTTTATGGACGCGCAAAACTTTAGGCGATTCAGATCCGGTAGCCTAAATTCATGCAGATGGCATGGACTACTATAGCATATGAAAATTTAGAAATCGGCCTGAATTCCAGTCCGTTTGGCCCTAAAATGACCTAAAACGAGGAACGATCTTGCCGAAGCCATGACTATTGCTCTTTAGGTCATTTTCATGGCCCCGCAAAATTTGAGGCGATTTGGGTTCGGTAACCCAAATTCATGCAGATGGTGTGGACTATAGCACACATAAAAATTGGAAATTGGCCCAAATTTCAATTTTTTTGCCCTAAAATGCCAAAAAACGAGGAACGGTCATGCAGAAGCCATGACTGTTGTTCATTAGGTCATTTTTATGGCCCCATAATATTTTAGGCAATTTGGATATGGTAGCCCGAATTCATGCAGTTGGTGTGGACTATAGCACACGAAAAT